>NC_136020.1:11110652-11140652 GCF_048128805.1 Centroberyx gerrardi
ACATAGTCCTTAACATCTGGAGCATATTTCTTGATCCTTGGGCCCAGACAGCCTATTAAAAATACATTGAAAAAAACAAAAAAAAACAACATTCAGTCCTGCCATTCCTGTAAAGTGTGAAGTTTTAAGATTTCTGCAGGACACCAATGAATTCTAGGGACTGTGAAAGTAAAAATCTATAAACCTTAGCTGGCCTTGTAAAATTCAGCAGACTTATTACATTTGGTTTGGGTAAGTGTGTGTGCGTGTGTGTGTGTGTGTCTGTGTGCCTCTGCGGTTTCATGCAGAGGTGGTGAATCACACACATCGTAGTACGGGAAGTGCTTTTACAGTAGATGAGCACCTATAAAGACAATGGAGAAGATGTGTGTGTGTGTGTGTGTGTGTGTGTGTGTTGTTAGTGCCTGTGTCCAGGTGATGAATGACCCAGGGGGCTATCAGGGACTGAGTGGAGGAGAGTGTCTATAAAAACTGTCCAACCGTCTTTCCCTCTTTCTCTCCTCTCTCCTCCATCCTTCCATCTTTCTCTTTTTCTCCATCACTCCCCCCTCTGTTTTTCTGTCTCTTAGTTTATTTCTCCGTGTCATCGACCCCCCCTCCTCCCCTCTATCCCTCTCTCTGTATCCCCCCCCCCACCCCCCCCACCCCCTCCTCTTCTCTCTCTCCTGCTTCAGGCCAAAGCTCTGGCGGCAAACAAATGAGTGCAATATTATTTCACGGGACAGCGACTTCAAAGTTCCCCTCTGTTTGGAACAATTAACAAGGCAAAGACCTGAGGGGGCAATGAACGGGGGGAGGAGGTAGAGAGAGAAATAGAGAAGGAGGGGACGATAGGTGGGAGGGAGGGAGGGAGGGAAGCATATTTGGAGAGACGGCAAGAGGAGGGATGTTAAGAGAGAGCATGTGAGGCATTGTAAAGGAGAGAGGGAGAAATAGAGGGGCACAAGGAGGAAAGCAGAGTGGAAAGGGTGGATGAATGGAGGGATGGAGGGGTAAAGTAGAGGAATTGGTGAGAAGGAGGAGTGCAAAGAGGGAGAGGGTGAGAAGATTTTTGTATGTATCTTTTTTTCTGCACCACTGCCACCATGAAGTCTCGACCATTATGACTGTTTTTCTTAAACCCCTCAGATCTCAGCCAGCAGCCAGCACCCTACACATACACCACACACACACACACCACATAAACACACACACACACACCGCACACGCCACCCAGCTCCCTGCCTTTATATCATGGTGTCTCGCCCTTGTTTGTGCCAACTACCCCGTACTGTGCCAACTAACAACCTCCCTGCAAACCCCTCCATACACACACCCCCAAACCAGCCGAGATGAAAAGGCCGAGGATCACACAACCGCTAAACTTTGATCAATCTGGCAACAAGTGTAAATAGGATCATTAATAGGGATTTAGCGGGGTGCTGCCGTCTGCGATTAGACATACGCAAACACATGCTTGCTTTTCTCAGTCTCTAGTATTTAAAAAAGCTGTGTAGATTGCTGTGCACACGCGCGCACACACACAAACGCAGTCTATTTTTCTGTTTCCAAAGATGAGCTGTAGCATGAAAACAGAGTACCGACGGAGCCTTTAATTGGGGTGTAATCTGAAAAGTGTAATTTGCCTAGAGTCGGTAGTGAGATCTGACAGCAAGAGTGGGAGAGGGGAGGGGGGGGAGGGAGAATTACTGGGAGGGATAAGGGGGTTTGGAGGAAGAAAAGGGGTGGATGAGCATCGAAAAGTAAGGAGATGGCAGGAGAGAGAGGGGGTGAGAGCAACAAAAAAGACAAATGTAGAGAAAGTGGAATTCTGTGACAGAGCTTGTGAGGGAAAGTGAGTTGGAGGCAGAGAGGGAGAGAGAGAGAGAGAGAGTCAGAAAGAGAGCAAGGCGGTGAGCTTCATATCTTTTCCCAGTATTATATAATGTGTCACTCAAGGTTCCCTCTGTTCCCTGTCTAATTCTCTCATACCCAACCCTTCCTCAGATTACAGCCATTTGATCTAATTCTAAACTGGCCTCAAATCCAATTCAAATCCACAAATCAGTCAGTCTCCCTCTCCCTAAACTCCTTAGATTTCTATTGCCAAAACCCGATTACATCGCTTTTATAACCCACAAAACCCACTGCTACTGTGGCTTTTCAGCTGCAAGCCTCTTATCTATCTAAACGGTCTAATGAGTTTGAAGCTGACCGCCACCCAAGCCAAGGCAGAGAGAATTTGGCTGTATTTTGCTGCGGGTGCTCGGTTGATGCCCCTTTTCAGAATCCAAGGATCCAAGACCAAAAAGCATGGTTTGCCTTTAGGAAGGAATTGGAGTTTTATTTCCAAATAAACTGTAAAAAGCTCGCATCCCTGTGAATGTGTTGGCTGTACATACATGACAGTGTTGCCCATGTCCCACCCCCACACTATTGCCCTTTAACCTAATCCGGGTCAATCCTACCCCCACCCTTATGGCGATGTCTTTGTTTTTGCCACCACCCTCTTTTTTGGGGGGGTAATTTTGTTTCTGTGTCTTTTGTTTGTCTTGATTGTGAAGCATTTGGTTTTAGAAAAGTGCCATCCAAATTAAGTTGTGTGGTATCGAATCACAATTTACATATCAACGGCTATGGCTCACAACTGGAGACATAATATGGCTTTGCAATGGCTCTGCTATTCTATAATAACATTATCTTTATTCATTGGCTTCGGCTTCCCTTCTGTGTTAAGATCAATTATGAAGAGCATGTGTTTATCCAGCCAAGGTCATGTGGAATCAGTCTTTTGTTGCGCTTTTCAAAATGGCTCTGACCTCCACCCTCACCTTAACCCCCTGAACCTTGACCCCTAACCCCTGACCCTGTGGTTGTCTATAAGATCATTGTTTGTCCAAGGAGCAAGGGAAAGGGAGAGGGGAGGCGCAGCTGTTGCTACTCCTTTTAATGGGCTACTTAGGGTTTACAAGTCTGAGCTTGTGTCTTTTGGGCCTTTGGTATCTCCTTCTCTTTCCTTTTCCCTCCCTTCTTCTCTCTTTGCCCCACCTTTTGCTCCCCCTCTTTCTAAAATAAAATGAGGCTGCCAGTTGGCATTTTGCTTTTTGGACGGCAGGCTTGTCCCCCCATGTTCAATTATTCATGCTGAACTCCTCACTCCCCACAGCTATGGAAGCTAGAGCACACACACACACACACACACACACACACACACACACAGGCATACACTCCACTCACTGTTCTGTGTGCGTGTGTGTGCCATGTGGTGCCAGTGATATTTTTGGGGCTTTGTTTTGGGGAGGAGAACTGGCAGCTTTAGTATAGAAAGTGCAATACACAAGTGAGAGACTATTATTGGAGATGAAGGGATCTCTCTCTTTCTCTCTCTATCTCTCTCTCCCTCCCTCCATCACTCCTTCCCTCCTTCCTTTCCCATAACAGTTTTTGAAGTACTTGTCTTCGCGACTCTCCCTCACTGTTTTTTTTTTTTTTCTCTAGTCCTGCTCTCACGTTATCACACTTCCTGGTTCTCTTTTCCTCTGCATTTGGGGTTCTGTTTAATACTCCTCATATTTTCCTCTCTTTTATGTCTTCCCCAATCTCCCATCACACCCATCAGACAGTACATCTCCCTTGTTTCTCATCCCTTTCAAGTTTTCTCATTTCTCATTCATCTGTTTTTCTTCTTCAATCCATTCATCTCCATACTTTTTTCCTCTTCAGTCCATTCCCCTCCTCCCCATCTTCCTCGGTGTAGTTTGATGCCCCCCCACCCCCCCACCCCCTTACTCACCCCTCCAATCCACCCTCACACATGTTATTATTCTCTCTGTGTGGTGACAGTGTCTCTGGCAGGGTTAGTTAACAGTGTGCCAGTGCGCCTTACTGAGCCCACATTTAATAATTCAGTCAACAGGGCACGAGGCTGCTCTCTTATGTCATGTGGAATTATAAGTTACACCATCCACAGACACGTGGATACTGTAGATACAAAACAGAAAGCCAGGCATCAGACCAGCGGTTCTCGAGACGCGTGCTGATGAGAAACGATGAGAAACTTTGAAGTGGACCCGTTAAATAGTATTTGCAAATACTTTTTCTTGTTTTGTCCTGCTTAAAGGGCCGGATGGGTGGTGTTTGTCACATGTATTTCTAAAGAAAATATCTCAATATCAAATTCAGTGTGAAATCAGTGTAAAGTCAGACCCTGTGGCTAGAGGTAAAAATACTTGTATTTACCTCATCTAATTTGGTGCTGTCTTCAAAAAGTGAGCAGTTAAAAGCCTTAGCTGCTCAAGTAATTTTCCTCCCTCAATATTATGTTTACACCAGGCTATTATATGACAACTCAACAATTGATAATTCGGTGTGCCTTTGAATTTTGAGTCTTGTGTCTGCTGCTTCATTAAAAAGGCGGGCAAACAGTGGGTTAGCATAAGCATTGAGCATCAAGACATGAAGTACTTGGACTGAGTATGATTTGTATTTTAAGCAGTATTGTTGTTAAAAACCCTTAATAATATACAGTTGAGGTTGCTTTGTCACCAGGAATGGAGGTGGAGGATGGTGGGACGGAAAGATGGAGGGAAAGGATAGGAGACAGTGGGACAGAGGAGGGACAGGATGAAGAATGGGGGAGAGAGAAGAGGGCTGGATGGAGAATTGGGGTGAGAGGTGGAGACCGAATGCGTGAACCAATGAGAGAATGATGGATTGGATTAGGGAGGGAGGGGGGCAACAGACGAGGAGGAAGGAGGAAATCAGGGATGAACAGAGCGAGGGAGGGAGGGGTGGAAGGAGGACTCCCGCTGTGAGTCATCCAGTCAGTGAGAGATGGGTCACCATGGACACGGCCGCTGACCCTGCACTGATGCCCGATCTATTGATCCCATTAAAACTACACCTCGCACCTCTCTCTGTTCCTGTCTGCCTGACTCTGTATTTGTCTTTCTGTCTGAATGTGTTAATCTTAAGAGATCAACAACTCCGCGTCTCTCTCTCTGCTTCTCTTGTCTGTTGTGTCTTTTGGTCTGTCTCTCTCTCTCTGGCTTCTGTCTCTCTCTCGGGCCTCTCTCTGCCCGTCTGCCTTCCCACTCTGCAGCCTATTTCATCTTTAAACGGTTGGTTGCCTAGTAGTTCATAGTTGAAGCGCCACCAATATCATGCATTATGGAAATGATGCATAAGTACATGGTACACACACTGTTTAACCCAATAAACACAAATTCATTAAACAAACCCCTAAATAAAAATGTTGTGTTTGTCAGGCAGTCTTTATGTCCAAATCCATTCCTATCTGTTTTATTCTACCTCTTTCTCTGTATCTCTTTCTCTTCTCTTCTATGTATACATTGCTTTTCTGATTTTCCTCCACTCCTCCAGGTCTTCTGTCTCTCCCTCAGTTTCTCTGTCCATTCTCTCCATCTCAATCAGACGGTAGGTTTGAAATATTGGTTTGTCTCCTCCTTCTAATTGGGCTTGCTACAGGGAACATCTGTAGACTGGGTAAAGGCCACCAACAAACAACCCGAAGTGTGGGTCTTGATGTATGTGTGTGTGTGTGTGTGTGTGTGTGTGTGTGTGTGTGTGAGGGGGCGAGAGAGAAGTGCTGTCCGATTACTCACCAGTGAGATCATTCGCAATTAGCCCCCTTTGTGCTGAAATAAAAGGTTATCAGCCACGTGGCAGCGCGTGCGCACACACACACACATACACACACACACACACACACACATACACAGACAAACATCCTCATTTAGAGCCATTAAAGTTAGTTCTGTGGGAAATGTCCTCCACGGCGGAGATTTGCCATTGTATGGAGCGACTTGATTAGAGGTTGATTTAATGCTCTCCAAACAATGGGCTCCTGTTTATTTCCAATTAGCATGATGGATGCAGACCATAATAAACACTCTGCCTTCCTCCTCTCATTCCTCTCACACTTTATCTGTCTCTCTCTCCCTTTCCCTCTGTGATTTAAACAGAGCTTTCGTGGATGGCACTGACATGTCAACAGCACGCTTTGACATGAGAGTGACTATGGGAGAGCATTTTATTAATGCCATTTTTAGTTCCATATCATTTATTAATTTGATGTTCAATGAATTAATTGGATGTTCTTTGAGGCTTGAGCTTGTATCTGCTTTGTGTTACCTCATGAGATTTATTCTGAAATTCCAGTTTCTCAGTTCACTGAGTTTCAATGTATAGCCTTTTGCTGGGATTAGTTTTTTTTTGTTTTTTTTACATACAAGCCACATTAATTTCTGATTAATTCCCTCTCTATGTAACTGTGGTGGAAGTTTTCTGTAATAAAAGAGACTTGGAGAGTAGAGTTGTCCTGTCGTTTTTATTGTTTGCAAACAAGGCACAAGATGTTCACTCATCAAGTGTGTGGAACAAAAAGGCGCAAAACAGTAGTTTGCCTGCAATATTAAGAGGTGAAATCCAGTCTGCAAAGGGGGCTGGACCACATTCATCAGAAGTGCTAAGATAACAGTTGTGGTGTCTCACCAAAGACCAGTTCAGCAAGATCCTCTAGGCCCAATTACTGAAGACAAGAGACAGCATTCAACTAAGAAATGGTATCATGCTTGATACATGATGAATAGAATGACCAGGTTCCGGAGATAAAAGATTTCCTGTGCAAACAAGGACCAATTCAACTAGCTACTAACTTATCTATCTCAGGTCAGGTCAAAGGCATGAGAGAAGTGCTGAACAGCAGTTTGTAAATTTCCACACAGAGATGAGCTCTCATAATAATACAAAGAAAGTACAGTACAGATATTAAAGACATAGAATAGTATAATAGTATAATTTCCTCCACAGTAACTAATCCCAGCCCTGTACTTGATTTGTTAGTGATGATGATGAGAAGGGGCGTTACTCTGTGTGTGTGTGTGTGTGTGTGTGTGTGTGTGTGTGTGTGTGTATGATACTTGTCATGGTGGTCAGGCTGACAGACAGACTACAAGCAAAATGAAAGTAAGATTGCTGTGTGGGAGAGGACGTGTCAAGTATTGAGTTGGATTTCCTTTCATCTGCTTTTAACATATCTTCTGAGCACACATGCACACACACACACACATACACACGGACACGCTCATTTGAACAATTCCAGTCTAGCCCACGCAGTAGTTTCTTTCCAATAATCTTCAGAGTTGCATTATCTCAACTCTATAATCTGTATCAAATACAGAGTCAGGCAGCACACCCAGGGCCCCCGAGCTATCAGTCTGTCACACATTCACCTTGATACAGCCCATCATTTCAAATCTGAGGCACTCAAAGCTCTATTTGCAGGCAAAGAGGGGTGGCAATTTTATGCATTCTTTATCTGAAACGTCAACAAGCTCCTTTTCCTCTCCACGCTGGCTTTCAATAAAAATCAGATGATTTCCCGTGTCATTAAATGCTGTATTTGACTTGCAAATGGCCTTCTTGTGCTTTCTATGAAGATGAGACGAATGTACAGTAGACACACACACACACTCAAACACCCAGACATGCAGATGCAGACAGACAGCACTCCCACAGCTCATGTTTAATTTAGCTGTGGTTTTGTGTGAGTGTGTGTGCGTGTGTGTGTGAGCGAGACCTAGTGAGGGGCCTAGTACGTCTATTATCTCAATTTGTGTTTTCTTCAATAAACTTTTCCATTCAGCACCCAATATCCTGTGGCCCTATAGGGGGCAGTACATATTAGTAGCCTCTTTTTGTCCTCTGCCAGCATGACCAAGGTAAACATCCTCTTGGATTATCTCTTTCATTCTTTATCTCTCTCCCTTCCTCCTTTCACCCCCCTCTCTTCACCCTCTCTCCCGCCTTCTCATCCTCTTTCACACTCTCTCCGTCTTGATTCTGCCTCTTTTCCGTCTCAGAGATGAAAGCCTCCCCACAGCTCCTTTCACTCCTCCTGAAGCGGCCCAAATGAGGGAGCTTATCTGATGAACTCACCCCTCCTTTCAGACAGACACATCGGCACGCACACACACACACACACACACACACACATGCATGCATGCACATACGTCTTGCAAACTTACAAACTCTCACGACATTTAAGCATCATGCATAGACTGGCACACACACACACACACACACACACACACACACACACATGGCCACATAAAAGAGGCATACAGACACGCACGTACCCTTCTAGACGTCCACAGCTCACACACACACACACACACACCATATAAACATATGCATAGACTGATAATAAGTAAACACACCCACACAGACACACATACGGAGCGCCTGGAGGCACGGCATGCCTGGTGGGAGATCCGGGGGCCTGGCACCGTGGTACGGGGCGCTTGGCGTCGGGTCCCCAGGGGTGGTGGGCCGACTGTGATGCTAGGTTATTGGGCTTCGCACAGCGATGCCTTTTGGTCCGCTCTGTAGGGGGGAGTGGGGGATTGTGTGTGTGTGTGTGTGTGCGTGTATGACGGCTTTTATTAAACAGTAATCCTGACAGCTGTTGTTCAACCAAGCACCCGCCCCCCATCCCTCTTCCCGCTTTCTTTCTTTCCTCCGTTTCATGCTTCTCTCTCTTGTTCCTGTCACAGCACAGCAAGAGGGTGTCTTCTGAAGGAGCCAACCGGATCCACAAGAGACCCCTTATTACCATCTCATATATAGCCCACCACACACACACACACACACACACACACACACGCACGCACGCGCACACACACACACAAAAATGTCAATGTGAACGAGTTCCATGCTGTGTGTGATGTTAAGGCAGAAAGTGACACCATTAGGGCAGTCTGTATTGAATAGGTGTGTGTGTGCATGTGTGTGTGCGCCTATATGTGTTAATAAGCCCTTTAATGTAGCACAAGAATTAATGAGTCGGGGTGCAAAGGGTAAGACGTCCAGCTGTACACAGGCACCTGCACTCCACACACACACACACACACATGTCACACACAAACCTCTACCTGCAGCTGGCTACTGATTGAGCTGTTTCTCACCCAGGGGACCCTCTCAATGAGGGACACGTGTGTCTCTCTCACTAATTACCCCCCTTACACCAGCCTGCCAAGTGCGCACCCCTTCCTCTTTTTCTTAGTTCCTAATGGGAACAAAGATACTGTCGTCCCATCTCTGTCTCCATCCGTTCATACATCAACCCATCCCTCTTGGATCCCCTCCCTCCCTGGCCCCCCTGTCTGTCATCCAGGACAGGCTGTCCCACCCCAGCTCTCTCCCCTAGGCCTCTGCCCTCTCCCCTGGGCACCATGTGTAGGAAAGGCCCCGGCTTTGTCTCCCTGTCTACATCCTGACACCAACCACAAGGGGAGAGAACTTAATGATGGGTTCAGCAAATGTGCTCACTGGCTTATACCCACATGGACGGACACACACACACACACACACACACATTTCTTTCTTTCTCTTTCCCTCTCTCTGTCTTTCTTTCTTTCTCTTTCTCTCTCTCTCTCTCTCTCTCTCTTTTTCTCTCTCTCTTAGTGACAGGAAGGACAATGGTGCCGTCTGTTCACCATATCATTAACATGTCCTCCACTGTAATTATCCTGTTGGATACTTAAAGATGATTTAAATCTGATCTTCAGACATTTGGACTGATGCTAAAACTAATACACTTCAGGCATTTCCACTCCTTAGCTAACTAAATACCAAGGGAGCTAAATAGTGAGTGTGAGTGGTTGGTTGTAGTTTGTAAATTTATGCGAGAGAAAAGAGAGCATTTTCTTTCTTGTTGTTGAGATTTTATGATGGATTGTTTCTGCCTTGGCATGGGTGCATGTGTGCGAGGGTGTTTGTGTTGTGTTTTGTGTGTGTGTGTGGAGGCATTTGTGTGTTTTGTGTGTGTGTGTGTGTGTGTGTAGGCGTTTGTGTGTGTGCATATTTCTGTGTGTGTGAGTTTGTGTTTTAGTGTTTTAGTCAACTGGCCTCTCTTTGTGTGATTGAGGGATAGTTACATTGTAGCAGAGCTGAGGATGTTAAAATATTAGGTGAGAAAATTCAAAATCCAGAGGCATCACTATATTGCCAATTATTTGAAGCAGTAGAACATATTATTGCCTTGAGAGAACATTCATAACAATGGAATATCATGTCATTTATTAAGTTGGTGGTTATAGGTGAAATATTGGATCACATCTTTGAATGCAAGTCTCAAAATGTTATACAAAAAATATTGTAAATGTCCATTGACTCAACATTGGATGTGACTACAAAAATTGTACGTCTCTTGTATGGTTATGAGAACCATCTCATTTGTTGGGGGATATTTTAATGCCCATCTTAGCTAAAACTTTTACATTTCCAGGCTTATGTGTAAATATATATATATATATAGCATAAGTCCTTCCTCAAATGGAAGTCTATGCAGGATTTGAACCCGAAACCTTCAGCACACCAGCACCGCACTGCAGCTGGCTTAGCCTCAGAGTGACCTATACAACAGTGGAGTGACTCAGATGTTATACAACGTTCTCCTTGCTTCACATGTCCCATCACTGCACGTCAGCCTCAGCGGCAGTCCTGTCCCACACACTGACAGCCTCCCCTCCCATCTACTCTCCACCTTTTACTACCAGATCCCCACCGTGGCACAATCACCACAAAAAGTCAAACACTGAAGCGTCCATCTACTGTTATCAGGGGTAATATGAAATGGCATGAAATAGCATATGTGTGAGCGCAAGGCATGTACTTGCATGATCACGATCACACACATGTAAAGCACACAAAAATGCACACACATGTCCCTGCGTATGTGAAAAGGAGAAAATGAAGGATGAGATTAAATATGCATGACTTTGACTTTGGGGGGAAAATGCTCAGTCTGGTTAGAGTGACTGATAGGAGGTGAGATGTAAATGTAGAAAAGAGTGAAGAGGGGAGAAAGAATTCGATCTCACCCCCTCTCTTCCTCTCTCTGATTCTTTCTTTGTGTCTCACTATCATGTCTTTCTCTTTGTTTTTCCCTGTGCTCTTTCTGTCTATCTGTCTGTCTCTCTGCTGCAAGCACTAATGAGAAATCAGGCGTGCCCGCTGAATGTTTTGGTCATGTTGTTCGGGACAAGAGATGGACGTTGCCCTTTTCTCTCCTGTGTTTGTGTGTGTGCGGTTGTGTGTGTGTGAGCAGTGAGCCAAAGGACAGGGTCAGTGGTGCTGAATGACAGAATATCACTTGATGTGTGTGTGTGTGTGTTTGATATGCTTTAATGACTGAGGCATGTATGTGTGTGTTTTTGCTTTTCTATATTTATGTGTGGATGTTTACGCTATACAAGGATGATTTTTTTTTTTCATGATTCCAGATTTGTTGGACATTTGAAATGGGAGATTGCTGTGTATTGTTTTACAACCTGCTTATCTGATGCTAATTTGTATCCCTGATCACATCCCTGAGTGTAGTTTAACTATGTTACTTCTCTTATGTGTGGTCTAATTGCATTTTGAATGGTATTCAGCTTATTTGTGTGAGTGTGTGTGTGTTTCTGGCCAGTGGCTCTTGTTCTCTCTACAGGCAGTCTAATGAGCACACAGACTTCTATGGAATACACAGTACAACTGCTGCTGATGCTGCTAGTACACGCACACACACACACACACACACACACACACACAGAGCTTGATTGGGCCCTGCCAGTGTATCTCCTTTCAGCCTAATGAGCGATGCTGGACATCCAGCATAACAATCATATCTCTGTTTCTGTGTTTGTTTGTCTGTTTGCACTGGAAGCTGTCAGCCAATGCTAATTCTACACTAAACTCTGTCTGGCTTGATGAGCGTGTGGCCACGCTGCCATGGTTTTACTTCAGTACTCCTCAGCACCCCAGTAGCCCAGGGGGATAATATACTGTACATCTCAGGGCTGTGTTGTGATTTTTGTTAAGCTATTGTCTGGGCTGTTTTTTGGCATAATGAACTGCTTGGGTCTGAAATAGAGTAGTATAGAATATGCTAGGATGGGATAGGAGCAGAGTAGTTTAGCATAATACAATGATTTGTTATGGTTTGAGTGTTCCTCAGCAGTAGTGGTTGCGAAATTGAAGGATAAAAGTCAGTGGTATTTGTTTTGGTTTGTTCTGATGAAATCCATAAGGTCACATTTCTCTGGGAATTGCACAAGTGGGGATTTTTTACCAGACCAATGTAGGACAGTCTAACTGCTTTCAGGAACACTGTGCGTGTGTGTGTGTGTGTGGGTGGGTGTTTTCACCTCCCTGTATTGTGCAACCATTTATGAGTACTTTGGCCTGAGTGTTTTGTGTTTTAGCTTACATCCTGTCTGCAGATTTTGGTGTGTGTGTGTGTGTGTGTGTGTGTGTATGTTGGGAGTATGTGTGTGTGTGTGTGTGGCCTGAGTGTGTCTCATTACATTACCTTCCAGGAAAGTCTGGGTGGCTGCCCCTGTGGTCAATGTCGTGTGTTTTACCACATGAAGCCACAAGCAGGCTAGCTTGTTAATGTGTGGCATGACCAAATGGACATGTCAATATACACACACACACACACAGAGATACACACATACACACACAGATACACACATACACATCACTTTTATCCTTCCATTTACTGGCAGTTTTGCACTTAGAGGGCTGTGCAGTGTCAACATGAAGAAATTGAAAAGCATCGACTCTTTTACTGATATTAGAATTCTTCGACTTGTAGAGATGTGGTAGCTTCAATATAAGTGAAGTACATTTTTACAAAGTAGAGACCAATAATTCTATTCCTCTCCCTTTTAACCTTCTAGTCTCTCTTTCCATTCAGGTTGTGGTAGATACAGAATTGCAGTACATATGAAGTGAAAAAATGGCTTTGTGTGTGTGCAACTGCAATACAACAGACTGGCCATTGTCTATAGTGGCAGACAGAGCATCTGGATTCTGTCACAGCATATTGCTAATGGATAAACAGATGTCTCATAATATTAATATTTAAAATACCTCTTACAATAATGTTAATCCGATTTCATATTATTGTACATTGGTAGACATTTTTGAGGTTCCCCCCTAACCTGCATCTATTCTGTATTAGTGCTGCAAGATATTCATGTTGCATTCATATTGCATGCCACATTAAACTCAGTTTACCCACCTTTTTATTTCCAGAATCAATTTTACCCTCCTTTTTAGGCTGACATTTATCTTTATACAATAAATTCATAGAATATGCAAGTTAATAGTATCAAACTGATTTAAGTTATATGAAGATAGAATCTTTGAAGGAAAAAAACAAGCATTACCCATGTTTACCCACGTTTTAATTTCCCACTACTTCACTGTGAATATCTTGATACTGGTTGTGCATGATCATTATGTTGCAGTACAATGTTCATCATGTGTAATACAATTACAGTTAGTGGTTTGGTTATATTTGTCTCAGTGTGTTTTTGTTATACAGCGTGCGTGTATGTGTGTGTGTGTGTGTGTGTGTGTGTGTGTGTGTGTGAGTCAGGCTGCAGTCAGTAGCAGCTGTGTCTTATTGGCTCGTCCTTTTGAAGCTGCCAGGCCTCTGGTCAGGATGTGGACACAGAGGCTTCTATAATTCATCTCCCTCCCTCCGTCCGTCCCTCCTGATCTCTGTCTCCCCTCTCTTCTCACCCCTCTGGTGGACATCTGTGTCCTATCATACACATGTTCACACCCGAACGCGCATCAGTTCACAAACAAAACAATAGCACACACGCACATAGTGCACACTTTCACACACTTTGTCTCTCTCGCACTCTCTTCACATGCAGTCTTTGCATTCACATCCAAGTTTGATTCCTTAATGATTGTGTGTATGTGTGGTCTAATGTGATTACAGTAAATGACCAGCTTATTCAACTCGTACACACACACACGCACACACACACAGGCACACACACTCACTCATGCACACACACTCCCATCCACGCCTCAGGGAGCATGTCACTTGCTTTGACCTGTGGAGTTTTGGCACCAGATGTCTCCAGCTGGCACTACTGGAGACATATGCTACATCTCCATCTTTGTGTGTGTGCATGTGTGTGTGTGTGTCTGTGTGTGTGTGTGTGTGCATGCGTGCCTGCTTGTGTGTCTAGCTTGGCACTTCCAATAAGCCTCAGTGTTTGCTTTTGCCTTATTGCCTTTGTCTTTTCATTTCCACCCTTCTCTCCTCGCTTTCTCTTTTCCCTCCCTCTCTTTCCATTCCACTCTTGTCTTTCTCTCTCATCCTTCCACCTCCTCATATCTCTGTCCTCCTCTCTCTGTCCCTCAGTATTTTCTAAATAAGCAGTGCTGCTCTTCATTTAGGCATCGAGACCACTGCTATTGTTGTGTAAAGGCAAATTGCTTGGCCCGGCTCCCGGCCGCTTTGTGCCGTAACTCACCCCTAGGGGGACGAGGGAAGCTTTGCATAACATCAATCCACGTGCATGTGTGGCACGTGTGTGTGCATATGTCGGTGTGTGTTCGTAGTGCTTCCACA
Source organism: Centroberyx gerrardi (assembly GCF_048128805.1). NCBI lineage: Eukaryota > Metazoa > Chordata > Actinopteri > Beryciformes > Berycidae > Centroberyx > Centroberyx gerrardi. Next base: position 11,125,081 of record NC_136020.1, read on the forward strand.
CACAGGACCGACCCGGAGAGGGGTGATGGATCCACATGCGTACATGCAGACACGGACAGCGTCGCATATGAAAATGAATAAGTGTTGGTGACAGTATAGTAGCCGTTTTGGTTCCTCATCCTCTCGTTCATCATTTATAAGGCCGTTTATTCTTCGGCACGCACGAGGATGTTCCTTTATTTTGTAGCGCTGAATTATTCAGCTGCTTGTTGTGATGGATGCCCATGATGATGGGGGATTGTAACATAAGCGCACACACACACACACACACATACACACACACACACACACAGGAGATTCCCCTGTCTGATGTATGGGGACTTTTCTTCCGCTGTTTGTCACCGTGGTGTGTGTGCGTGTGCGTGTGTGTCTCCCATGATAGATGACGATGAATCACAGACTTGCCTGTTCATGTGCTGTTTAGTGAAAACAACATCCACTATTCCATGATGATGACTGAGGGACATATGTGCGCTTGTGTGTGGGTGACCATCCCCTATCATGTGTATCAGGGGTGTGATGCTCTCAGGGAGAGTGGGATGGAGAGGAAGCTGTGTGTGTGTGTGTGTGTGTGTGTGTGTGTGTGTGTGTGTGTGTGTGTGTGTGTGTGTGTGTGTGTGATCTGTAGACACTCCCTATAGTCTCCTGACAATTAACTGACAGTTAATACAATGAGTTTTCCTGGGAAACCCTCTAGAGAGTGGAGGTGTGACTCATCATGGGTAGGCCTATAGGAGTTTGTATCTCCCTGTTCAACTCTCTCTCTCTCTCTCTCTCTCTCTCTCTCTCTCTCTCTCTCTTTCTAGTCCTTACCTTCTCTTCGCCGCTGTCCCCTTCTCAGCCGGGACAGATGAAAACAGCTTCTCTTAATCCCTCCACGCCCATGTTTTGCTCTCTATCAACAGTCCTGCCTTTCTTCCTGCCCCTTTTTCCAGTGCTCTCAGTTGCACTCTTTCTTTCTTTCTTTCGGTCTTGCTCAATCTTTCTCTCTCTGCCTGCCTTCCTCTGTCTCTTCGCCTCTTCTCCCTCCCCCCCTCGCTCTCTCACTGATGGAAACTTGCACCATCTCCTGTAGTCCCTCTCCAACTCCGTCTACTCTCCCCCCCGTGTTGAGCCAAACAGTGATTTGTTCCACTCTGCTTGTTTACAGTTTGTTACATCATGACACCTTTCACCGCTCTCCCCTGTTATTAGAACTGATTTGTCTGTGTCTGCTGCTGAGCTAGAAATGGAGAGCCAGAGAGAGACAGAGAGAGTTTGTGTGTTTGTTTGTTTATTTATTTGTGTGTGGTTGTATTTTGCTGGCAGGCTAAAGCACATGAAGCCGGGGAAAAAAGAGGGAATGAGAGAGTTTTGAGATTTGTCTGTTGTTACGCGTGTATGTGAGAGTGTGTGTGATGTATAGTGTGTCACTCTGCTTTTACCTGCGGCAAGCCAGTGATGGTGGCTGGCTGATTTGTGGACCTTCAGGCCCCATGATGGTCACACATCATGAGCCTCTCATCGCAGATGGAATTGGTTTACCTCCCACCTCTGCTGCTGACGCTATACTGCCTGTGAGGGGGGCACACACACACATGCACACACACATATGCTCTCATACACACAGGTGCTCGCACACACATAGAGACAGCTACATATGTAAATATATGCACACCCAACATCTACTCACAAATGCACACAAACATTGACCACATTACGTATATATTATATATTGTAGTGAATAACTCCACCATTAATCAGGTTGGTGTTTACCCTCTTCACTTCTACTATTAAAATGCCATTCCTCTGTAGCCTAGCTTATGGAACATGGCTGCATTTGTAAGATAGTGTAACACCATTAATAATGTTAACCCAGACACACACTTATGCATAGTGAAGCGCACACGCACGCACACCAACGGTCACACACATTACACACACATTCATGCACACACAGGGACAAGCGCCGCACTGAGGATAACCTCCCAGTCCTCATTTGGCATTCAGGCTCGGAGAGATGTCTGAATTTTAAATGCTTGGAAGCCTCAGCCAAATTAGACATGGTTTCGACGGATGTTAGTTTGTTGCTACAACTAGACTCTGAACTTATGAACTCACAACAGGAGTACTTTATCCCATCAAGGCCTCTCTGGAGGTCAACATTTCCAGCCAGTGGCATCCCAAACATTTGTGTTTGAAGCATGAAATACTAGATATTTTGATCATACTAAAAATATGTACCTAATTTGGGTGTAGTGCCACTTTATTGAGTCCAAGGACATCATCTAGACTTCATGTTCTTTGACAATTTTGGTGTTAGATGTGATAATGACTTCATTAGGGAGTGGTGATGTGAAAAGTTCTCTCAAACCTGGTCCAAACCAGCAGCTCTTCTCCCCCTGGGGTGTGTTTCCCACTCTCTGTTAGAGGTTGTGGTAAAGTCTCCTCTATATTTCTGAATGGTTTAAACAGCAAAGCTCCCCGGAGATCAATTAATAGTTTTGAGAAGAGAGGAGAGAGGAGAAAGCAGTGGAATTGCCTGTCTTAGTGGTTCATGGTCTGACGCGCCACTGCCAACGTTCGCTTAATTAGCCCAAAAATATCTATGAACAATTTCAACACTGAGAAAAAAACATTTTTGTTTGCGTTTGCAATGGTTCATGAGTGAATCTTGCTTATGTTTGGATATGCAAGTGAGAGAATGAGTGTGTGTGTGTGTGCCTATTTAAGGTTGTCTTTGTGTGTTTTCTCCCTCTGAACGAGTGGTGTAATAAATCAATTCTTGAGACAGGAACCTGAGGAAAAAAAAAAAACAATCATGAAAACGCAACACAACAGAATATGAGTAAACATTGATGGTGCCTGTCGAGGTTGTTGGAGATAAAAACAAATCATGCTTTGTTATTCTTCTGTGCCGGAAGGTGCATTAGTGAAGTGAACCTCCCAGGTATTGTTTGAAAGAGAAGGCCTGGTTATTACTATTGAATATTTAGCCCAGTTATTTCAATTTAATCTTTGTATTTGTCCTAAAATATCCAAAATGGCTGGCAAGTCGCCAAAAGTATGTCTTACAATTGGGTTTGTTTAATCCCTCCATAGTGATGTTCAAAATGGTGGTTCCCAGTGTCAGCAGTGGATCCAGGTGTAAGCCTTGCAGCTGGACATGGGAAAAACTCTCATCATATTATACTTCAAAGAAGATTTCAGTGTAGGGTGGATGATTACTTTTGTCTTTGTTGAAAATGAATGACATGCTCAAGGGTCAAAGATTGCACATCAGCACCAAACAAGATGAATTTGGCCCACTTATTGCCATATCAGTGACTGGCTTGCCATAATTATTTGGCAAGTCTAAACCTATTAGAGCAATGACTGTTAACCTTTATTTTATTCATCTTGGGTTTACAGCATCTCCTAATTGATGTGAATGGATTGCAGAGAGGATTTCTTTTGCTGCAGTTCTGTCTTGGGTCAAGGAATGCTGTGGTACTGCAGTCATAGTGGCTGCTGTAAAGCACACTGTAGAGCAAACTGCAGACTACAAAGCACACACACACACACGCACACATTTCCTCCTCTCTGTACTGGTACAAAGCGTAGAAGACCCTAATGATCTGACTGACCGCAGTAGTCTGGCCCGGCCTCATCTGCACTCCACATGGAAAAGACAGAGGGAGTAGACGGACGGAAGGTCAGACAGAGAGAGAGGATGATGAATACAGTGGTTATGTAGGCAGGAAGGAGAGCGGGAGGGTGACAGCAGGCTGTTAAGTGGAGGAGGAAAGAGAAAATAAACAAGATGTAAGATTAAGATGAAACGGAGCTGGGAATAACTGAGAAAGGCAAAGAAAAGCTTGAATTTGAACTTTAGTCTCTGCCTCCTCATTGCCCCCCTTCCTGTAACATGTGAAACTTCAATCAGTCTCAGTCAGAAAGCGCCATAATGTTCAGTGAAGCGGAATTGACAAGAATGCATCTTTCAGTTAGCTGTAGAAACTAAGAACCTGTAAATGAAAATGTGTCTTTTTACCTTGCTCCTTACTACAGCAAACAAATGTCTTTTCACTGCAGACTGTCAAGTGCATTATTTTTCAGAGCTGTTTTTGCATTTTTTTTTTATCAAAACCTCTGACTGCAGCGCATGTTCATTGCCTATTTATATATGAATTATTTAAAGAATATGCAGCATAGTAGGGGGTTGCCAGGTTTGTCATAAATTCCCAGCTTTTCAGGTAAATACTGTGTTGCGTTGCCTACTTATAGATGCACACCATGCATGCTCTATACTGTTGTAGGCAACATGTGAGTGAAATCAGCAAGTGGAGCATTATGTTGATGAATGTGCATGTAAGAATCATATGTGTGTTTGTGTGTTTATTCATACTGAGGGCATGCCGTGGGCAAGAGAGAGTGTGTTGTGTGTGTGTGTGTGTGTGTGTGTGTGTGTGTGCACAAAACACCTTGATAGCATGCATGCTTCTGCACCTGGTGTTGACAGAGGAACAGACAGAGAGAGGAGGCAATGAACTGTGAGAGCTGAGCATCACACCACTTTAGTACTACTACTACTACGGGAATTAAAGCTCACTCTGTGTGTGTGTGTGTATGTGTAAATCTGTGCACGTATCACAAGCCTACGGGCATATTTGTGCTTTTATATGCTCAAATGCTGTGTATGGCATTGTACTGGCATTGCATCTATTACATGTATGCACAATTAATTGTCTCTGACCCATATGCACTTGCTTGTTCACACACATTGCACACACACATCTCCAGAGGAGCAGCATACACCTGCTTTTCCCTCATTAACTCCATCCAGAATGCTGTTTGTCAGCTCCACTGCCATGGGCTTCAACGGGCCACATATGTGTCCTGAGCCGGAGCAGGTGGAAAACTCCAACTCCCAGCAGGCACATGCCCTCTTGACCCCGCCTCCACAGACATCAGTAGAGTGCCAGCCGCTCACCTGCTGCCTCACCTCTGACACAAACACCTGGGGAAAAGACAGGGCACACATGCACCACAGAAAGCCGTCCCGCTGCTTCGTTGAGCTCTGTCCTTCACTGTTCTCCCACTTCCCTGTTCCCCTCCTCTCGGGTGAACGCTGCCGTCCATCCATCTCTGTTGTCTGTGTTTTGTCACCGCTCTCCAGTTCTGCAATTTTGTATCTCATTTTCACTGTTGCTCTCCCTCTCCCTCCCTCTCTTCATCTCCTTTCCTCCCCAATTCTCTCTATTCCAAGGAGGAAAGACACCGGTGCTTTTGACCAATCTCGTCCCATTTAAATAGGCCAAGCTAGAAATAGTATGCCTGTGTAACAGTCTGAAATCAGGCCTCATCAACTGGAGTCTTGGTTAGTAAAGCCGAGATGTAATTCATTTCCTTGTCTTAACCAAGATGGCAAGATCCCCATGTTCATACATTGGCTGGAAAAATCTGATATGTATTTTCATCATAGGCACAGGGGCATGTAATATTCCTTTCATAACGGAGTGGTATTATTAAAACATGAATAGATTGAGTAACCTTGAGACTCTGACTCTAGCGCTCACTTTTCGCTCTCCTCACCGTTGCCATGGCAATGCAGCAGCACCTTGCAGCATGTGTGTGTGTTTTCTCAAAACCACACCGCAGTTTTCATTCCATTGGATTTTTTTCTCCCCTTAAAGTTTCCACCTGCATGGAGGCGACCCAGCGGCTTGTGCAGCCACTGCAGAGAGAGAGAGACACTGTGTGTGTGTGTGTGTGTGTGCATGTGTGAGAGAGAGAAAGAAAGAGAGAGAGAAACTCCTGTCTCTTTGCTCCTTCTCCAGCTGCCATGCAGTGTGTGTGTGTGTGTGTGCACAATATGGCAGGTATGCAGGTGGTGTATGTGTGTGTCTTTGCGTGTGCAGGCAAAGAGATAACCATGATTGGGTGTGTGACTGCCAGCCTGGCGTCATGTGAAGCAGTCCCTCTCACCTGCCATTCTGCCTTTGGAGATAAGATGAACACACACACACACACACACACATACATGCAAACACACATTTTAGAGTTTGACTGCCAGAGTCGTGTATCTGTTTTGCTTGGTGAGAGCCCCCATTACAGGAAACTTATACAGACAAATGGTGCATAACAGAGCAGCCCATTTATCTAGACCTATTTTTGGGCGCCCTGGTGCCTCAGTGGGCTAAGGTTCACTCACAGCATAGTGTGTTTAAATCTGGCTCACAACCTTTGTTGCATGCCATCTTCTCTCTCTCTCCCATCTTTTTTGTTAGTGTCTGCAGCACACTCAAAGCAGAAATGACATAAAATAATCTTTAAACAAACCAATCTCAGCACCAAAATGTTCATGTTTCAAAGTTTTAAGTTTAAACATGATGCATGTGCCTGCAGTAGGCACATCCCCATATCTCAACACAGTCGTCCCAAGAGAATATTCCTGGTTTTCAGAGTATCTCCTGGCATATCTATGTTCAGTGGCTGCCATTCTGCCGCTCCATCTAATTCAGCCCATGTTAATGACACGAGGGTGATGGCAACACCTGTCGAGGAGCAATGAAGAACAGGTGCGGTCGCACCACAAGAGAACCGCTGAGTCACCGAGTCACTCACTCACATGCACACACACACACAGACACACTCTCATACCCACTCTTACACAGTAGACAGCACTCATGAAGAATTTCAACAAAGCTTTCAACAGAGCTGGGTATAGGTTGAATCACTTTAGTATAATATTGATAGGTGAGCTATTCATGTATTTATTCATATGAAAATGTCACAGATTGTTAGACTTGTTAGACTGTTGACTGTTTACTCCACTTCCCCCTCTCTGTAATGTATAGTGTCTGTGAGTGACTTGAAGGACACCAGGGGTTTACATGGTCTGGAGCTCAGCAAGTTATGCCCATGTCTCACCTCTATGTCACTACATGAGGCCGGCAGCTCAGGCTGTGTCTGTCCGTGCTGCAGTTAGCTAAGCCGCAGCCCTGGGGAGCCTCTTTCTAAGCAGCCCAGAAAAAACGACAGCAGCAGCGGCGGCAACATTTGGACACGACAGGAACAGCTTCCTTCGCCGGTCTACACTTCTCCCTCTCTGCTGTTAATTCCCAGTTCTGGCCCAGTTCTTCCTTTCTTGCGCTGTTCACCACCCGTCCTCACCTCAAATTCTCTCCCTGTCCTTTCTTATTTCCCTCCTTCCTTCCTCCCTCCCTTCCCGTATCTTCAACTGTCTCCTCCCTACCCTTGTCCCCCCCCCTACCCTTCTTCCGTTTGCTACCTCCCCTTTCTCCGCCTTGCCTTCTCTCCCTTCCTCCCTCCCTCCCTCCCTCCCTCCTGTCTCCCGCTGTACGCCAGCCAAGCTCCTGCTCCCCACTACGTATCTTTACCGGGCAGCGCTGCCAACAATTAGAACACATTACTGCCAATTGTGCCACCTGCGGCCCCCTGAAAGGCAGAAAAAGAGGAGAGGAGGGGAGGGCACTGTGCCAATGGAGGGTGTGTATGTGTGGTGGTGGGTGGGGGGGGGTGCTTTACACCATTCTGGATACCGCCACAAAGCACAGTGTTTAATTACCAATAAGCACTGGTTTAATCAGGGGCCTGAATACCGCCGGATAGACAGACTGCAACCGCCGACGTCTGTGTGTGTGTGTGTGGGGGGGGGGGCGCGGGTGTGTGACAATGGTAACTGTTTATGTGAGTGTGTGTGTTTCTGTGTGTGTGTGTGTGTTGGTGGGTGGGTGGTGGCGGTTGATGTTTAAGCTGTTGTTTGGTTGAAGAAGATTGAGTAGGGGCTAGGATGGAGGGGAGGATCATTGTGTGGGGGTTCATTATTATTTTGCAGCGTATTCAGTGTGTAGGTTGTTGTGTGTATGGTGTGTAGAGATAGTGGAGAAAGTGTGTGTGTGTGTGTGTGTGGGTGTACACACACTTTCGCACCTGCATTTTGGCCAATGCTTGGCTCATATCACAGTGAATTGGATGCGTTGTGTGAGGCTGGAGTGGGAGCGGTCTCTTTTCTGGTCTTGTGGAGAAAAAGAAGAGGTGTGTGTGTGTGTGTGAGGAGATTTAGCCCAGAGCCAAAACCAATTCACAACCACTCCACACTAGAGAGGGGTCTTATCCCCACAACCTGCCCCATCAGTGACAGGCCTGAGCTCCCACACACACACACACACACACACACATATACACATATATGCATGCACACAAGCACACATGCATGTTCTAACTTGTGTTGCTTGTATAAAATATGGAAACACACAGTCCCTTACACACACACACACACACACACACACACACTGTGCCAAGGTAGTATTAAAGCCTTAGTATTTCTCTGTGCAGGCTGAAGCCAGTGGCCAGATGAGAATGTAATCCTCCATTGTGTTTTAAATGGATCAACCTGAGAGCTTAGTGAAGGCTGGGGACACTGCAAGGAGACACACACACACACAACCACACACACACACACACACACACACACACACACACTGGATTTACTTGTATTTTCTACTACAACTACTCTCACCAGTATATTGCAACTCTTTCATTACTGTTGCTGTTGGTGAACTATCATTTGTGTGTGTGTGTGTGTGTGTGTCTGTCTGTGTCCTTTTGCAGTGAGAGAGCTACAGCTGGTCTATAGGACTATAGGTCTGTGTTCCAGAAGTGTCTTGTGTGTGTGTGTGTGTGTGTGTGAGAGAAAGCATGTGCATCCCAGCTGCAACACACACATTACCCTCCCAAATGAATAAATAATGTTGTGTCATACTGCTGTGACCCCCCGCCCCCCCTCCCCTCACAGACACACACTTCCCTTCACCCCAGACTTCACATATTCATCAACCACACACAGACGCACATGCGTGCACACACATGCATGCACATGTTCGCTCACACAGATTTGACACACTCGCGCACACACACACACACACACTCTCACCTGACACCCTGACCCTAGTCAATGAAGAGCAGATGTTTTGAGGTGCTCCTACAGACCCTCTGAGTCAGTGACAGGCAATTTTCGTTTACCCTATCCCTTCTCTTTTCATCCCTCCCTCTGTCCTTCTCTCTCTTCCGCCTCTCCCTCCCTCTCCCTTCTCTGCTCTCCTCTAGAGTCTGGATGAGTAATTGCTCAGGGCTTCAGAGAGAAGGAGGGATGGAGAGAAAAGATGGAGAGAGGGGAGGGGGGTGAGAGAGCAAGTGCAAGCGAGAGAAGCAGAGCAGGAATGAAGGAAGGATGAAAGGAGGAGTATTGAATGTGTGCATGTTGGCGTGTGTGCATTTGTCTGGGTGTGCATGAGTTTTTGCACTGTAGTGGGTATGTGGGTATATGTGTGTGTGTGTGTGAGAGAGAGAGAGAGAGTGTGTTTGTGTGTCAGGCACAGGGGGATCATTGATCTGCTGAAAGTGCAGTGTGTGTGCTGAATTAGAGGAGCAGGCACAGGGCTTTGAGCTTGTAAAACACTCCCACAGTTACAGCTCTTAGCTCTCTCTCTCTCTCTCTGTCTCTCTCTCTCTCTCTCTCTCTCTCTCTCTCTCACACACACACACTCTCACACACGCACGACATACACACAGATCTATATTTGGGTGTTACTTACTCTATCCAGATTGCGAGTATGTGAGTGCTTTTATTTATGCCTTATCAGTGAATAGGTGACTGAATGAGTTGGAATATTGGCAGTTTTATTTGGACTGTCGAAACCTGCCTGCGGGGAAAGGGTTAGAACATTTTATGTTACCTCATCCTCAATGAAGTAAATCAGTGAGTGAATGATTGAATGATTTTTCTATTCAACCTTTAGTTAATAGCAGTAGCATATTTGCAGACAATACAAGGGTAAAAATAGCAATAATAAGTAAGGAATGAATGAATTTTTAAACTGGTGGGAAATTAATGGGTGAATTTTTGGATGTACAGTATGAGCGTACAAACCATGAAGGAACATACAAACCAATGCATCACAGAATGACACTACATGTGAAAGACACAGTGAATAAACGAAGCGCAACCATCAAATCAACATAAAATGAACCAGTACATAAGAACATTTGAGACAGTGACGGTGACAGCTGGATGAACGATGACCGAAAGACTGAAAGATTGAATTAATGAATTGTTGGTCCTCCTTCCTTCTTCTTCCAGCCCTCAACCAAAGGGTGTTTCCACAAGGTGGCTGAGCAGAGCTATGCAACTCCTAATGGACACAATCTGTCTGACATGCATGTGCAATCAATATTAATTCTCTTATCTGAGGCCCAAGCTTCATCCCGTTGTTCAGCCAGCCAGTCACATGTCACCTGCTTCAGCCTGATTGCCAGCCTGACATGCCAGATTAGTTTGGCGGGCAGCAGGAAGATAGCAAGGCAATCGGAGCTTATCTGTGGTGTAACATAGCATAAGTGCTTGACAGTGGAGATAGGCATTCTCTACTTGTGATGATGAGGATGGAGGTTGTGAGGTCAAAGTTGTGAGTTCAAGAAAGTGTAGGCTTTTATTTTGAAAGGTTTTCAGGATGAGCATATTGAGAATGATGATGATGATGATGATGATGATGATCATCATCATCATCATCATCATCATCATCATCATCATGATGCTAACATTGGCTGAGATTCTGTCACCAACAATATTATCATAACAGGTACAGAGAGCATGCCGAAGCTGTATGCTAAACATGTTTGTTGTTTTGTTGTATTTGTACTGTATAAATATGATGCTTTGTAGAACCAAATGTCTTAGCCACTTTGTATGAAGTGGTTTTCTTGTGCTGAACAGGGTTGATGACAAGTTATGACAAAGATGATTGCAATGACATTGGTGAGAATGATGGCAATGACAACACTAATAAAAACCTAATTGCTACGAGAATAATGTTGAAACTGCTGACCACAGAAAGCCTGAGGAAAATTATCAAAATACTGGAAGTAGCAATAATGCCCTTAACAACCCACCCCAACCCAGCTGCTATTGACCATTAACATAATGAACTAGCACCCATCTCCATACAAACGACTGCTTAAAGCTTTAAGGGCGTCTGGGAGCCCTAATGTAGTGCCTGTGAACTTTCCTAAGATGACGTATTGATTGTGCCAATCAATGGGCCTAAAAAGCCATAAGTGCATCTGGTAACCATAATGGCCGCACTTAAAGGAAGGATGGATGAGTGTAATATACACTAAGCATCATTGTCTGTGGTGGAGGGAGGGGGGGTAGAGGAATGCAGAACAGTGGAAGATAGCAACAAATAGTTGGCGAATGGAAATATTGCAAGTTAGGGTGAGGGGGAAAGTTTGAGAGAAAGAAGTGGAGAGGAAGAGAGATTACAAGGGAAAGATGTGTGGTGGAGTGAGAGACAGAGTGAGGAAGACTTTTCAATATTTTAGTATACTACAATCATACAACTCCCATTCATTATAATGGAAGAAAACCCTCTTCTTGCTTTTTTTTGTGGTCCAGATCATATTCCTGGTGGGGGGAATGCAGAGAGAGAGGCTAACTACATTTAAAGTATTGTTGTGGCTTCAGCGTCATCCTGTCTGCCTCCACTCCTGCTTCTTTGTGTGTTAATGATTAATGTGCCGGCGAGCAGGGGGTCCTCTCCTTCATCAGCTGTGGCTGTCCTCCCTCTCTTCATCCATCCATCTATCCCTCTCTCTTCCCATCCGTTGTTCCAGATTGGTTGTTGAGCGGTGATTTGAGTCAGCTATGCTCTGATACCTAGACCCAGTTTTGAATGTGAAGGATTGCAGACGGTACACATTAGGCATGCCAGCAGATTGATCTTGAATTTCTCTTGTGAGTAGAAGGGAAATGAGTATATCAGAGGAAATAAACAAACTGCTCCCTAAAGTGAGTTTAGAGGAGGAACGGAATACATTTGCCCTAACACTATTTGAATTAATATTGTGTATCCTGTAACAGCAGTTAGAGAGTTTTCTGTATTCCTATCTTTTTGCTGTTTGCTCACAGTAGAACAATGTCAACTTTGGTAGTAATATGCAAACCTTTATCCGATGTTTATCTTGACAAGCCCCTCCTATAATGTGTGTAACTCCTCATGGCTGCAACTCTCTGTTCAGCTGCACTTCCCCGCCACTAAAAGCCTACCTGGCCCTCAGCAGCTGGGTCACACAAGAGGCCATTTGGGCTCATCAAACATTCATTGACCCCAATCTCCCCGCCCTCTTCCCTCCTCCCTCTTCCCCTTGTCTTCATTTTCAAATAACCACCTCAGATTGCTGCGCTTTAAAACTCGTACATCTGAAAAGCTTCATAAGACACTAAAAAAAGACAGATGAAGAGGGATGAGACAGTAGCTTCTTGCTTGAGGACACCTGCTTTGAAACCATTTTCTCTTACAATACATAGTGGGGTCGTACAGTTCCCGATGGAGCAACTAAAATCTAAGCTTTGCACGATGGGCTTGGGGGATTTCTCTCATTACACTAGGCAGGCGGGATCTGTGGTTATATGTGCCCCAGGGGTTGAGGGTTTAGGGTTGATTTATATGTATAGAGGCATATGTCTGTCTGGGAGGAAGGGAAGGAGGTAAAGGAAGTAGGGGATGAGAGGAGGAACAGTAAAGGAGTATTAGTCGGGAGGTAGAAAGCCTTTGGACCTAATCCTGGGGAGACGGTCTCACTTAGCCTTCGCTGATTCCACCCCCCCTCTAAAGCCCCGAAGGCCTCCAGTGGCGCATTCCCAGCTCATAAACTCATGCATGTTTTAGCAGGGCTCACCTCCGGGGAGGGGGGTGGGGGTATTGACCGGTCTAGGATACACAACATCCACATGGGAGGGGAGGGTGGAATAAGAGCCGGAGAGAGCCTCCCTAAGGCCATCTACCTAACTAGCACCCTCCATATTTCATACTCCCTTATCCCCATCTCCTCCCCCTTCAAGCTCTCAACACCCCAATTCTTGAGGGAGAGGGGCTTCATACGCAAAGTGCTTCTCCCTTGATAGAAGCTCTAGTGTGTGTGTTTGTGTGTGTTTGAGAAAGTGTAGTGGCTTCTTATGGTCCTTCACTTTATCCATAAGTGCCCTATATTTTCCATAGGGGGAATAATGTGAAATGCCAAAGGATCACCCCTGTTCCTTGTACACTCACGCAGGTGTACATGACACACACACACACACACACACACACACACACACGCCGGGGTATGGTAAGAAATCTGTGGGCTAGCTCCCCAATTTGGTAGCTTGAAAGACTCTTGGAGTCAAGTATGTTTTGATTGATGATCCCAGCTAATAGCTAGCCTAGCGTACGTCTGGCACGCGACACTATCGATTTCCCAAACCCCCAACCCTCCCCTACACACCACACACACACACACACACACACACACACACACTTGAGCTTGTGTTGACACAATACAGATGACCTAAACACAGGAGGGAGATTAACACAGATAGGGTAGCACAGATTGGGAGCCCTTTTGTCAGTTTTCATTACATTATGTAGATTGCTGTCCATTACAGCACATAATCCATCATAAAAATGGGCCGAACACACAGCAGGTGTGCTATAGCCCATGTTGTGTTAACTACAGTTTTTTTTTCTTTTGCCAATGTTTAATAGATATTTTTTGGACTCCACCTCACTTGCAGCTGACATTTGAAGTCAATACACATTCAATCTTTCCCTCCCATCAAATGTTCATCATTTACCGATTACATTTTCTCTTTCCCCCACTGAGAAAGATGAGAGACTTTTTCAAATTTTTAAATTGGTTTGTAATTTGATAACCACTGCTTCATTTGATACTTTCCTTACTTTATTAAGCAATTTCAAGTGGCATTTCTGGAAAATACTGCCATGTGTTAGGAAAAATATAGAAGCGTGTGTGTGCACATGCACGCGCACACAGACACACACACACACACACACACACACACACAGTGGTGTCTCATCATGCCAGGTCTATCCACTATGATGGGGCTGTATGATGGGATGGTGCTCTAAAGTATAAGTGGACATCCGCACTCCTAGTTCCCAAACAGTGTTTATCAGATTTGTGACAGTGCTTCTTCTAATAAGCCTCATGGCCATAGAGTCCTCATAATCAATATCCAAACATCCTTCCTATCTCTCCTTGTCCATCCATAAATCTCAGTCAGCGATGTCCTGAGGCCAGCTCTCACCCCCTATATTTCTGGGCCCGGCGATCAGTAAGTGGTCTAGACATATTCAGCACTCTGCCACTGTATCGCTTCGAAAGGTCAGGGGTTAAACACAATGGAGAGGAGAGAATGATTGCCTCGCGTGTCACCCCTGGGGCAAGGGCCGACTTACACACACACACACAAACACACACACATGGACCAAATGTGCCTTTATGTATGCATGAGCTGGCCCCACTATTATCCAAACAATGGACTGTGTAGTCTGAGTAATTGAGTGAATGTGCTGGTCCTATGTATACCATGTATATTACTGTATGGATATCAGCTATTATACCTTAAAAGTCTCCATTACACCTCTCTTTGGACAGGCTGCTTGGAATAGTTGGGCTTAGAGATGGGGGTCGAGGCTCTGTGTGTATGTGTGCGTTTGTGCGTTTGGTAAGTTATTATGTGAAGAGATATTGTCACATACACAAAGTGTGACAATGACAGTGGCCGGAAGGAAATATTATTGTGTGAGACTCTCGCCAGCCAGTGACTGCTACTGACCTACAGCTATAGACCAGAGGGGATCAGAGAGGGAGAAATGGAGGGATGGGAAAATAGAGGAAATATGGGAGGGAGAGAGATAGAAAGAGGGTGGGAGGTGGCAAAGGATGGAAATGCATTTTTGTCACAGTGCATTTGTGTGTGGGATGAAGGAGCATAGAAGCACAGTTATAATCTTTGTGAGTGTGTGAGTGTGCATCGTGGACAGCAGTTGAGAGAGAGTGTGTGTGTGTGTGTGTGTGTGTGTGAGAGAGAGAGAGAGGCAGACTAGACGGTAGCAGTGGCAGTTAATATTTAAGAGGGTTAAGTACTGCTGTCCCCCCAGGCATGATGAGTCGAGGATGTTTGTGTGCGTCTGCGTCTCCTCCTGTGGTTTTGTGTATGTATGTGTAAGACGTAATGACCCAAGCTCACACTTTTGAGGCCCGTCCTCATGCGTGCGTAAGCACAAACACACACACACACACACACACTGGTGACATTTGACCTGTATTTGGTGCCGGAGGTAGCCTGAGGGGAGGTGATGAGTTGAATGGAGACAGACAGACTGATATAGTCAGACACTGGACATTGGCCCCTATTGATGACACACAAAGAACTCTATCTCTCTCTGCTTGGCCTCATCATCATCATCACCGCCATCGACACATCCCTCTTTCTTTCATCAATGCTTTCTTCCTCTTTTCTTGTTCCAAGAGCCATTCATTTTCTGACCATTTCCCTTCTTCTCTTCTTCATCTCTCTTTGTCCATCCATCCAGCCCCCACTCTCCCCCTCCTCTCTCTCGTTCTCTTTTTGCGTTTTCCGAGCTGCTTTTTAGTGTTATTCCTTTATAGATGATAATGATCACATTAATGGCTCTGTTATGGTTGGAAGTCAAGGTCATACCCATAGTGGGCCATATCTTTTTATG
>NC_136020.1:11143152-11188152 GCF_048128805.1 Centroberyx gerrardi
GAGTCTAGGGGTGGTGTGGAGGAATTTAATGACACACAATGTCTCTTCAATTTTAGTGCTCCCAGGCCAGGCTACCAGGTGCACCATTTGTCCTTTATTCAAAGGAGAAAGGGGGCTCGAGTGGCCCTTAAACCGATCTTAGGCCCCGACTGGTTTTGAGTGTGTGTGAGAGAGAGAGAGAGAGAGAGAGACAGAGAGAGAGAGAGATGGATACCAGTAGAGAATCAGACAGACAGACACTGACAGAGTAATCGTAGTTTCTCTGTGGTTTTGTCTGTATTCCAATACTTGGGTGTGTATGAATATAGGCTGTACATGCCTGCCTTACTGCCAATTTAAATTTACAGCATAGCCACCAAATCCCACCCTTTAAATCCTCCATAAAGCCCTCTATAACCTCCCTATCACCTTCCTGTCCCCTTATTGCCACCCTTATAGGCTGTTCATATTTCATGAGGACCGGGTTGTCCTTTCACTTTGCCCTATGACCCTACAGTATGTCTTCCAGGGATGGTGGATGAGAAACTGAGAGGCGATGGCCCTAAATATCCTTTATGGAAATACCGCTCAGCTTCCTCTGAGACCCCCTCCCTACACAGCCCCTCCTCTGGCCCCCGATCCCAGATCAATAAATAATGGGGCGAGGCAGCAAGAGTGTGCAGCTAACAGATTGTGAGAGAGGGAAGAGAAGGCAGGGAAGGAGGGAAGGAGAGTGCTTGCTGCATTGCAATGAGAAGCTGTGGGAGCTGTCAATGGCTAGAGAGACAGAAAGACAGAGGGAGAGAGAGAGCGAGAGAGAGGAAGACAGAGGTGGTAACAGGGGAAGGAAGAGATCAACAACAGCAAGCAGGATGAAGCGAGGGAAAGGAAAGGTGTCGGACTGGAGAGAAAAGGATGTAGGGAATAAGTAAAGGGACAACAAAAGAAAGACGGATAGAACAAGAGCTTGCACCATAAAATAGAATTATATACCACAGATAAAAGGAAGGGGTGTAGTTTAGTTACAAACAGAGGAGAGCGGCTGCACAGATGTTAGTCCTGTTAAACAGAACTCTGAAATCGCTGCAAATTAGACCGCTGACGTTTAGGAATTGGCTTAGAAAAGAGGGCAGAAGAAAAGAGAGGAGAACAAATGAAAACATAAACACACCGGGCACAATTTAATGTTCTCCATGTTTGCCTGTCTAGCTGTCAAAGCCATCGGCGGGAGCGCTTGACATGGTGGCCACTAATTCCCCCTTTCCTCCCCTCTTCTCCTCAGGCCTGCTGCTGTTATTGTCAATTATATCCTATTGGCAGGTAATTACTGGCATTTTAGGAGCAGTCATCAGTCGCTGTGAAGTAATGTAAATTCTACAGGTAATTAGTGTGAGCCACGGTCAAGTGTATGAAGGCAGTATACAGATAAAAACAAGAAGCTCTTAAGCCCCCTCCGTGGCTCCCTGAAGTACTGCAACACACACTCACATGCTCACACTCACATGCACACACACACACGCACACACACTACAATCCCCCTCTCCCCTAAGTGTTTACTTAGTGCAGCCTTACTTTAGCAGCACCAGCCTCAGCACCCGTTTCCCCTGGCACAGAAATGTCAGCTGTGGCTCATCTAAATGACGCCCATCTGTTGAACCTTAATCAAAATTTCCATAATTTTCTTCATGCACTATTATGTCTCTTCTCTCCCCTTTTCCCTTCATCTCTCCCCTGTCGTCGTCCTATCTCGTTTGCCGAGTTAAAATGCTAATTCATAAAATGGAGAGTATTCTCAGGGTGGCCACATATGTCGTGGAAATGTGAATTTGAAATATGATAATGAAATAAGTGCCCCCCAGTAGAATAGACCTGCTCCCACTATGAAAAGGGTCTTGACCTCCTGTGGTACTGTTATGATAGATGGAGAGCATGCAGAGAGGGGTGGAGCGATGTTCCCCAGTGTGCCCCGTCTCCCGTGCGCCGTGCCTGGCCGCGGAGAGCGGCGATGGCCCGGCGTCCATCGGGGCTTCAGTATGGATTTTCCTTTTCCTTTAAAGCAGGCCTAATCTGGAGTAAGTGGCGGGCCTCACTGATCAATGGACATCTAGGAACGCCCCTCGGTGGCCGATGGGACAGGCAATTGATGTGTTGTTCCAGCAGAATTAGTCTGGCCCTTTTATTTGGTCACAGCCAGCCGGACAGTCGATAATACCTCTACTTTTGTGATTACCGCTTCTCCACTCCAGTAGCCAGTGCAGTCAGGCACACCCAGATGGCTAATAGTTGGTTAATGGTTATTATCATCTGTGCTTTTTAGATAGTGACATAGAAAGGTCAATATGGATTTAAACTATTGGGTATTATTGTTGAGTTTGTTCATTTAGACCAAAGAAAAATAATTTACAAAACATTAAAAACAGTATTGATTTCACCCCGAGAACTTTTTAAAGCTTGAAAATACTCTGTCAGCTTTTTTTGCTTTAAGTTATTAGATATCTTCAGTCTAGACATGTCTTTTGAGGGGGGATGACTCACCCAAACATCAAACTCAATGGTTCTCCGTACCTAGAGAACAAGTCCCATCTGTCTCCAGCCTGATGGGATCTAAAGGAGAGCCAGCATCCCCAGAGATTACATTCAGCGCACGGCCCCGGCTCTAAACAGCGAAGAGTTACTACTTCCTGTCAGCCAGAGACAAAAGGCTGTTTGGACTGGGCCTGACCGCTGTTTACATTTCACCTCTGTTCAGCTTCTCTGTCCTTTAAACACCATGCCAACCAGGCTCACAGCCAGCTGCTGTGTGATATAGTCTTCAAACTCTTTCAGAAACAATGTGTGAGTGTCATCAGCGTGCTGCTGTTATGTTCTGTGAACCTGACTAGTGAGTTCTTCTCCTTGAATCTTGGGAAAAAAAGTCTCAGACTTCATCTCCAATCTGGAGAGGGAACTCCTGTGTGAAAACCTTTTATCAGCCATTGCCATTTTTTCGGCTCCCTCCCCTACTCAAGCTCATCCATTAAGAATGTGTACCATAGGTCGATGCGAGAGCCACAGTGCATCAAACTGTGTTTTGACTGCACAGTTATGGCCTTTTATCTCTAAGCCCAGCAAGGCCGCCTTCTTAAAATGTCTGTCTGGGGGCTCCATGGGGCAGAGTGCATGGCTACTCGTAATGCTAAACTAGCACTTAGCAAGGGCCTGGGAACCGAAGGGTTTATGCTTTAATGCCAGCCAGTGGAGTGCAAGTCGACAGCCAGACACTCATCCCCAGTGTCTTGATAGGAAGCAACATATCACACAACTGTTCAGCTTGGGTGGCATTCGAGTTAGCCAAGATAAAATATGTAATTGTAAATTACTAAAATAGTTCTCATCCTTTTTTACCTTTTGTGTAAATGAGCATTTAGTAAAGACAAGCACGTAATTTGTGATAAGCTGCGGCCAGCTTTGTGCTTTGGGAAGCCAGCATGCATGAAAAAACTGACTCACTTGGGATTAGAACCCAGCATTTCTGTCGTGGCAAAGCTATGTTTTAGCAACCAAGCTTAACTCAAAGCAGCACAGCAAACAGGCTCATAGAGTCTTTATAGCTGTGTCCTGCAATGGTACATGCGTATGACTGACCGACTGACATAGTGACCTATACTAGCTGCTGGTCGTCGCTAAAAAACGATGTCTTTTAATCTTACCAAGGAAAAACACATCACAGAAAAGGCCTGCGCCCCCTAAAGGTCCTCCCACCTTTGCAGAACAACAAAGGGGACCTGTAAAGATGTCGCGCAAAACTCAAACAGCAAACAGCAATTACCAGCCACTCCAGTCCCTATTACGGCTGACATTGATTAATAAAACCACTGATGCAACACAAAAGAGAATGGGGCGGGAATGTAAACGGTTGACCAAAGAGGCCGGGAAGGCAAGAGAAATCTGGAGCTTTCAGATAAAAATTCCCACTCTGCTTTCAACTAATTATCCTCCTAGCCTCGTCAGCCCCCAAACCAAGCCCATTCTATCACAGATAAGCCTCAGGAGACAAAGCTCAGGCAAAACATGCATATTTATGTTTGGGTACGTGTGTGGGTGTGTGTGTGTGTGTGTGTGTGTGTGTGTGTTTAATTATAGGAGTGGGATGCATACTGGGTCGTATGTACTGGGTCTTATGTACAGTATGCACATGTATGTACAGTATACCATTGTGCTGTTTGTCCACTGGGTAGTCTGAAGGGAGTACAGTGGAGGAGGGAGAGAGAGGCTGTGCTAGCAGGTAGAATTCTTCCCTAGGGTGAGTGTTGATTAATGAATCACATCTTTTTAACCTGAGGCTGCTACTGCGCCGCTGCACTTTCACAGTACTGCCGAGCGCCAGCCAGCCACATGCCGGCCCGCCTGACTGGCACGACATGGCACAGGGTGCGGATGCCGCCGCCGCTGAAGGGGGCTGAGAGTTAGAGCAAGGAGAGGCAAATTAGATTCAGGGTATAAGTGGAAACTGCCTGACAAATTTGATCATTTCAGCCTGCGGATGTTTTTCACTCACACAAACAACCCCCCGTGGAATGTTGTTGAATTAGTTTGACATATGTGGTTATTATTTGGTGTAAATTGAGCATTTCATTTTTTGTTGTTTTGTGGTGCCAGCCTTAATAATTTTTGCTCAAAATGTATTTGTTGTGCGTCTTTGTTTTTGTTTCCAGTCAGTACTATAATAATGTTTTTTCTCTTCCCTTTCTCCCTCTCTTCCTTATTCCCATGATGCCTCCATCATTGTGTGCCTCTGAATTGGCTCCCTCTCATTATCAGGTATGTAATGAAATTATTTTCTCCAGCCTATTGTATTTGTCTTGCATTGCAGTTGCACATACCACACACTGAGACACCCCATACTGAGCGAAAGACTGGACAGATAGTTGCACACTGCTAGCTGTACAAATCTTAAAGAATTTGTTTTCTTTGATCTGATATTTTATTTGCTCAGAAAAGTTAAGTAATTGAAGAGTGCGATTCCACTCCCAAAGTTACATCTACGTATATGAAATGATTTATACCACAAAATTAAAACAAATTATGGTACTTTTAAAACAATCACTGGTAACTTTGTCTTTGAGTGGCAATACGTGGAATAAATGGATACATAGCATTTTGGAAAATAACTGTTTTTCAGCTTTGCCCCGGTGCAAATTAGGCCAGTTACACATATTCTCAACAGACAATGTTTTTTTGTCACATTCTCAGACAAAGGTGAACATGAGGTCACGTGATCTTGCCCCAGGTGTGTGTGTTTGTGTGTGTGTGTATGCCCTGTATGCCCTGCACGCCTATACCCAGGTTGGGCCGTTGCCCCTGGCCTGAGGCTCTCTTAATCAGTCTGCAGCTGGCACAGCAGTCACACAGCTAGCCTGGCATCTGGTGTGTGTTTGGAACTTCTGCCTTCCCTTCCCGCTCTCTCTCTCTCTCTCTCTCTCTCTCTCTCTCTCCCCCTCACTCTCCCTTTCCTTGTCTCTCTCTCTGACTCAGTCTCTCTCCCTCTTGCTCTGCCAGCCTGGATGCTGTGACATAGCCATTTTTGGTCTGGTTGGCTGGGGAAGAGACTTTACAGTGATCCAGAGAGTTGGGGCTAGTTTGAGTTGTCTGGAGTTGTCATAATTGATCACTTTATCACCGTTTTCTCTTTCCTTTTTCTTCATGTTCTCTGTTATTAGTCTCTCTATTTTACCTTCATGTCCCATTTCTGTGTCTCTGTCTCTCCTGTCCAGATGGGCAGTAGTGAAAGACCACTGTGGGATAATGAAATCTCATTTCTGGCCTGCCAGTGGTCTTCTAGCTTTTTCAAACCCGATCATCCAACTGTTAATTGTGTCTGCCACCATTCCCAGTCATCCTTTCTTTTATGTCTTTTTCATCTTCCACTCCTCTCACTGTCCCCACCATCCTTGCCTCTCTCGCTCTTTCTGTCTGTCATGCTTCTTACTTTGCCATTCCTGTAGCAGAGGTGACAGAGACGTGGGAAGACGGTTTCTATATTATGATGGCATATTAGATGTTGTTAGACACAGCCTTCTCACCTCTCAATATGTGTGTAGAGAAAATGTTACGAGATATGTGTGTGTGTGTGTGTGTATGTGTGGCTGTTCAAAGATGATGGTAGATTCTATTGATCCAGTGGGACTGGTCCCCAGTGATAACATTATGTCACCCTATACTTTCCTCAACCACACACACACCTTGAGCGTATGGCTTGAGGCAGATATTTAAGTGCATTGTCAGCAGCGTTTACTATCAAACACTCGCTCCACAGAGAGCCCTTTAAGGACCGCAGGACTTTGAATTGCAGCCCTGCTGTGTGTGTGTGTGTGTGTGTGTGTGTGTGTGTGTGTGTGATTGTGTGTTTCCAAATGTTTATATTATGTTTATTTGTTGTCTGAAAGCACATTTGTGCGTGAATGTATGTACACTTACCAGACTCAGAAGATTTAGTTGAGTGTGATTGCTTTCATAAAATCTGCATGTTTATTATGGTTTGCATGTGTAGAGAGCCAATTCACGGTTTTGTGTTGGTGTAAGTTTGTGTGTGCTTGAGTGGGCAGGCACACACACACTTAGCATGCCAAGAACTCTGAACAGAAAAAAACAATCAAGTCTACTGCACATCTGTTCCCCCCCCTTCTCTCCCTCTCTCTCTCTCCCACTCACACACACACACACACACACACACACACACACACTTACAGTATACTACACTAGCCAGTAAAAGTGCACCACAGCTCAAAAACACTCTCATAACCTCCTTGATAATGAGGAACTCTCCCCTCCTCAGCACTAATGGCAGTTTTTATTAGTTTTCCATGGCACTGTGGTGTCACACACTGAATAGCTTTTGATTATGTTGCCCAGCTAGTTGTCGCGTCATACAGTCTCATGTCAGCAATGATGAAATATTCATGGCCTGCATAACACTCACAAACATCAAAACACAAAGCTGTAATACACATTTTACAAACACACACATGCGGCGTACACACAAACACACACACACATGCACACACACACACACACACACACACAGACAAACACAAACACAATTATGTAAGCAGCCACTCGTGTGCTCTCACACTGACCCAGATGCAGACATGGAGACACAAACACACACACTTCAAGGGATCATTTCAATCATTTCTCATATTGCTCTTGGCGATGGCGACCCCATCATGCCTCCCTGGCCCTCAGATAGTGGTTGCTGTGGCGTTGCCCATGGTAACCTGTCATTGCAGGCAGTGGGCTGGATTAATAACTTAATAATGCTCTCCATCTTATCCACTTTCCTGTTATTCTCTCCCATTTATCCAGCATTTATACAAAGCTACGATGGTTGCCCATGCTGCTGTGCATGAGGACGTCTGTCCCAGGATGATTAGATGTTCCAGGCCAATCATACACACAGTGGTGTAGGCAGAAGAATAGCTGTCTTGATATTGGTTAATTTGAAGACCATGGGGTGTAGGCCACATTTTGAGGAAATGGCTTTGCTGATTTGTTGCAAACACTTACAATGCTTATGCTTGCTTTTCAGTTATACACTTATTTCTCACTTTGCTATTCTTCTTGATTTTGTCACATTTGCCAATTGTCATCCCTGCTAAAGGTAATTTTACTCCTCTAAATTGCTTGAAAATGTCATCCATGTATCATGGTCTTGATAGAAGAAGTATCTGTACTGGGAGCTTGAAATAAATCCCTCACCCATTCATATTGATCAGATCTGGGTCAAATAGTAGTCGCAAATAATTCTGAGTGTTATTTATAACCTGCTTGGATTACCGGATGCGTCAGGTTTGCTGCATGACAATTCAGATAGTGTCAGGTAAGTTGTCAGTCAGTCAGAGAAAAAATAAATAAATAAAAATTGACTTTCAAATTCTGCTGTGATTCTTGAAACATTTTGGCACATGGCATAACTCAGCAATATGACACTTATATAAAATAAAACAAGCAACTAAAAGAATTTGCAAATACAGTTTTGCCCAGATCTAATTTTGATATTCAGTTAATAAAATATTGACAGAGAGATGCTACTCATATGCATATGTTGTTATTGATAGTGATATGTTATTGAACTTCATTATAACAGTTGCTCTCTGGTAACACTGAGGTGGCATTGGGTAATATTAGACATACGGCAAACTCCAACTCCCTCATTCTGTCAAGGTGTATTAGTGTGTGAGCACATGCAAATGTATTTTAGACTTCAGCAGCTTATCTTTTGAGGAAAATAGATCCAGAGAGCAATATGCATCACCATAGGAATTATCATGCCAATGCGCTCTGTCGTCTTCATCGTTATCATACACATCTTAAGAGGGAGCCCATTGACCTTTTAGCCAGCCTTTTTCTTCCTCCATCACAGAGGGGGCTGTTAAGCTGTTAACAGGACTTTTTAGCCAGATTTTCAATTGCCGTTGCCGGGTGAAAAACCCTGCCAAGAGATGAAAAGCACTTAATCTGTCAGGTGTTGTCAGAGGGCCGAGGTGGTGTCAAGAGAGAGGAAGAGAGGGAGCAGCACAGACACGGTGAACTGACTGAAAAGAGTGGAGGATGATATTTTTCTGACCAACTTCACACTGATCTTTTTGAATTTGTCTTTTTTGCCTTATAGTTGACTTGGCTTGGATATACTGTTCTCCTCCTCTCCTTTACCTACTTTACCTATACTCAATCTCTTTCAATCTCACTTTATTCTGTGTTCACAATTAATCCTCCACACCCCTGTTAAATTGATTGTAATATCCCTCCATCCTTCCTTCTCTGTTCCGTTTCTGCCTGAGTAACCTTTCTACTCCTGCTCTCACCCCTGCTGCCTCCGCCCTAAAAGCATCTCCAATCCAACCTGGCAAACACCCGCCTCCCCCAACGTGGAGTCGCACTCTGTCTCTCTCTACTTCTTTGTCCATCTGTCTCCCACCTACCCTTTCATCCACCCACGCATTCTGCCTCTCGTGCGATGGTGTAATGCATGCTAATTTAAGCAGATGAGATGCGTAGCGGCAGAAGAAGTGCCACATGTCCCAGCGTGGCGTCATGGGCTGGTGTGATCACTCCTTACCTGCAGGAGACGCACTGAAACAGCAGGCCGGGCAGCTGGAGGAGGGAGAGGGAGAACAAGATGGGTGATTAGAGGTAGATAGAAAGGATCGGAGGGAAATAGAGACCAAAATAGGAACAGTGACATCTTCAGAATTTATAGTTACTGCAGATTTCATCATAGTTTCAAAGCTCTTTGTTGGGTTATGTATAAACATAATAAATACCATGCTGAGGCTGAAGCCTGTGATAAACATACAACACTTTGTAGAATAAAAATATTGACTGCAGCAGGAATAGGAATTAGTAGCTGTGACAAGAGCAACATGGAAAACATTTTGAGCTATTAAGTATACAGTCTTATCAATGTATCCAGTGTGTCCAGTGTAAAATCCAAGCTAGTTTTCTACCCAAGTAGCTCAAGGGTTAGTTACATCAGATCCTGTGTACTGTTGGCAGCTGTACTATTACAAATATCTGTTAATTTCAAGCAGAATTGCTCACCTACGTTCGCCTGCATATCACAGACTACAGTGTATGCTTTTTAGAGGTTTGTCCTGATTTGGTCCCTGAGTTGTCCCCTCCCATCTGCAGTAGCTGTGTTGCCGTCACGTGGTGGATGCAGGCCCGGAGATTTCTCATGACACAGCAGCGGCCCATCTGCTTGATTGGAATTCATTGAGAGTGTTTGGTGTTTGCTGACTCACCGTCTATTTCTCTCTCTCCTCTGCTGTCACGCTGTCCTGACTGACAGAATATGACACGCCCGGGTCATACACACGCACACACACACACACAACACACACAACACACACACACACGTACATACATGCACACAAACACACACATATGTATACGTACATACACGTGCACACAGACCTTGAGGAAGCTCTGCGTACTTAGTCAGCTCTTGGCAGTCACATGTTGATGACAGATGTTCATCACAGATCATTGGCACGTGTAACATGAATAACGTTTTACATATGGTTACTTAGCTGTTGTACAAAATCTTGCAAAATTATGAAATGATGTTAACCCAAATGTGACGTAGTGTTGATTTCAGGGACATCATATAAGTGTACATCTCAGTGTGTCAATCTCACTGGTTAAGTGAACATCTCTTCATGAAAATCTCCTTTAGGGTGGATTTTCTTGCTTTGAAGGATCATTGTCTGGCAGTGACTTTCTGTCTACCGCTGGCATCTCAGCTTCCATTGATTGTGTTGGCAGAAGTTTTGAATTGAAATTGACTTCACTCCTACCTCCCAGTGCCTTCCCAATACGTCTGTTTTATTTTATTCATTTATCCTTTATTTAACCAGGTGAGTCCCATTGAGATCGAAATCTCTTTTTCAAGGGAGCCCTGGGGCAAGTCAAAAGCAGCAGCCAATACACAACAATGACAAAGACACAACAATAAATAACATAATAATAATAATAATACATACAGTAAGTACAACAACTGTATCACATTATGCAATATCCATTTAGCGTGACCTATTGTAGTAAAATGAGGAGGAAGGGACAGAGAAAGCTAGGGCAAGAGGGGGGAGGAGTAAGAAAACTCCTCTCCCTGCATCTGACTCCCGCTTAGAAGAGCAGGAGACAGACACAGAGCAGGAGAAAGACGCAGAATAGAATGGGAGAACTAAGGATGAGGATTATTGAAACATGTGCAACTTTCAGACTTAATTGATTGGAGCGGACCTTTGAAGTCACGTATGGGAATGAGAGCATCTAACTTGGCATCCTTCTGAAGGAGGTTCCAGCACCAGGGGGCAGAGTAACTGAAGGCCATCTTTCCGAACTCAGTGGATGGACGTGGTACAGTAAAAAGCAATGAGTCATTAGAACGCAGATTGTACTTCCTAAAATTCCAGTTTAAGAGACTGCAGAGGTAACCAGGAAGTCTACCAATAATGGCTTTGTAAATAAAGGAGTGCCAATGGAACCATCTACGGACACCAAGGGAGGCTAAACACGGCCTCTCATAAAGATGGCAAGTCTGTAACACGCTCCGGAGACGTAATTTTTCATGCATTTAACTTATCTATCATTGTGACATTGATGCCATCATTTAAAAAAAATAGAATACTTGCCTGGATGTTTTGTTTTAGGTGTAGTCAAACAAGGATGAATAAATGAGCTGAAAGACGCACACAATAGGCGTTTTTATGCACGGAGACAGGAAAACACGATGAGGGGGGTGAAAAAAAAACCTTCAGCTCCTTTAATGGCTTATTTACTTCCCTGTGGAACACGGGGCCCTGAAGCCCTTGGCAACTGTTTCAGCTGAAGAGAGGGTGGTAATGAATTGAAATAAAGATGGAAATGAATAGCTTTAGCAGATTCCACGCCAATGTTCTGCTCCGGCCATATGAGTCCCCACTGTGAGGCCATTATTATTACTATTACTATTATTGATATCGTAGTGAGCTGCTGATCTCACAGCTATCTCTCTATCACATTAGAATGCCAATCAGGCTTAGTAACACTCTCTCTCTGCCTTCTCAGACCCTCTTCTCCCTGTTTATCTCCCCCTCTATCTCCCCTCTCTCCTCTCTCTCTCCCCCTTCGGAGTGACTGTACAGTCCTAACTGATTGGGGAAAAAAAAGAGATGGCAGTACATAAATAATTTATCCATTTTTCTCTCTGTGGCTGAGCATTGTGATTTTCTGTTTTCTTCTGTATTTCTCCTTACGGTTCACTTGTACTTTTTCTCTTCACCTCTCTTGGTCTCTTGTGTGTTTGTTACTCATTCTCTCTACCCCTCCTCCACTTCTCCTTCCTCTTCCTCTCCCTCCTCGTCTTTCCCTGCGGTGTTGGATATGCAGCATGCAGCTCTGTGCAACACACACACACACACACACACTTTCCCTACCATCGTCACCTCTCTTCACCTCACCTCTCCAGTGTCCTCCCAATTCACTCGTCCACCGTAACTCTGGTCCCACATCTCTCATGGAGCATCTCTCACATGAGTCCATTTCCCCTTCCTGCTTTAAATATGGATGAGTGCCATTGCTCCGACTGGATCACTGAGTGGACAAAACTCATCTAAATGTGGCATAAATTATGTAGGATGAAATACCAGCCTTGTCCTGGCATGCAAACCAGCTGTTAAACAGTGTTTCCATGGTAATGCACCACAATCGGAGAAAATGTGGCTTCTCTCTTTTTACAGGGGTATGAAGCAGCATTTTAGTGTCTGGTAGTGTGTGTGTGTGTGTGTGCATGTGTGTGTGTGTGTGTGTGTGTGTGTGTGTGTCTGTGAGTATGTGTGTGTGTGTGTGTGTGTGTGTGTGTGTATGTGCCCCTTGGCAATGTGTCCCTCACATTTTCAGAAGCTGGGTTTTGATAAAGCTCCCCATTCACTACAAGAAGGCTTTGAAGCAGATGTGTGTGAGAGAGAGAGAGAGAGAGAGAGGGAGAGAGAGAGAGAGAGAGAGAGAGAGAGAGAGAGAGAGAGAGAGAGAGAGAGAGAGAAAACTTGCCTTGAGTTTTTTGTGTGGTCGGACTCAAGCTCATTATCCTCTTTCAGTTTTCCAGATAACTGCTGTGACCAGTGCCTGACCCTTCATTCTGCTCTATCTCTGCACCTGGTCATGGATCCTTTTCACCAAACACACTCAGTGTTCACATTCCCTAAACGGCTTAGGGAGAAATTTGAGAGCCATGTTTGTGTATTAAGTTTATTTTCACTCTTTTAGTCTACTGAACTCCTTTTTAAATGTAATCAATTATTTACGCTGCCATGGAAATCTAAAAATTGCTTCAAAAGGCCTTTTAATGCAGTCAATTATATGCTCTAAAAACTATCAACTACTGAGCATGTCCTGCAATGATTGTGCAAAGCTCAAATCAAACTTGATCAAACAGGAATCAATGGAACAATGTCCCCTTCCTGTTTGGGCTAAAAGCTGCCAGCTGATTTGCTGTGAGTCACTCCACAGCCTATGAATATTCAGTACTGTCCCTGGACCTGCAGTTGGCTTGCTATTTTGTTTTCACCCTCTCTCATTCTGTAGTTTTCTCTCTCTGAGTGCTGACCGGTTTTCCACCTGCATGAGGACATAGACATGCAGAAGCACACTTAACACACACACTGTCTCGCTCACTCACACAATGGTGGTTGGAAAGGCACCCCGACACTCGCTGCACTCATGAATATTCATCCACACCTGCTTCCGGCAGAAAGTTTTTAGCAGGTTTCACTGCTGCTGAGACAGAAGTTTGGACCTGAGCTCTTTTGTTTGTGTGGTGTGTGTGTGTGTGTGTGTGTGTGTGTGTGCACATGCGGTGGGCATTCATTTGTGTGTGTGTGTGTGTGTGTGCTTTCCTTGCTGCACTGCTATTATCTCCATTCACATACAATGCAAACCATATTTGTTTCTATATCCCTTTTTGTCTGTAATATTGCACCTGTAGAATTAAGTGATATCTTTCTGCACATCAAAGTAAGTACATTAAGTTTAATTGGTTGATATTTTGACCTTGTAGTAAAATTATGCTTTTGTTCTCTTGGTAAGAGCTTCATTGTACACATTGTATTTCTATGGCCTATGAAATAGCGAGGGTCAAAAAAGGGTGACAGCCTGATTTGTTTTACCTGCTAATAGCTTGGCCATCATGCAAATAAGCCTTTTCTCTCCAGCTTTGGGCTGTAAGGAGCTGCATATACTGTATGTGGTGTACAATACCCGCTGCTCTGTACCTCAAGGAAAGTTTGTGATGTCATCAAACGGAGACAGCGGTGATGCAACATCAGTGGAGGGTTTGGAAATCACCGTAGGCTAGAGAGGGGAAGGTTGAGGGGATTACAGTTTTGGTGAGAAGGGCTTTGCGGATTGACGGAGTAGCCCCAGGCTGTTTGTGTATGTGCCTGTGTGTGTATGTGTGTGTGTGTCTGAGTCTGTTTGTGCCAAACCTTTCACAGCTTTAGTTTACAGCTTATTCGGAGGTGTTTGGTTTAGTTCCGCCTGTCTGTCTTCCGTCCTTTTCTCTTTCATTCTCTTCCCTTTGCTTTTCTAGCCTCATATTTCTCCCTCCTACTGCAACCCATTCTTACTAAATCCCCATTCCTTTGACTATGTATTGACACATTATTAGCTTCTGCCCATCTTTTTCTTTCCTTCCTCTCTCTGTCTTTACCTCATTCCCTTCCTTTCTCCCTCACTCCATTCTTCCATCACTCCCTTCCCTCACTCCCCTCTCTATGTTCTTCCTCTTTCTTGTAATCCTTCTTCCTTCTATCCCTCACTTCCTCTCCTTCCACCTTCCTTTCCTCACTCCGTCTGGCCCAGAAAGTTCTCAGTGTGTTAGCGAAGTCGGGAGAACAAGGGAACACGACACGCTCATTAAAGAGAGGAGTTATTGGCCTGGTCTGGTCACACAGAGAGAATAGAAAATATCTCACTCTCTACTTCTTTCTCCCTCCCTCCCCTGCTCCCTCCATCCCTCCCTCCTTCCCAGAAAGCTGCCAGTGTTGGAGAGGGTGTGTTAGGGGAGTGAGGAGAGCAGGGGGAACACGACATGCTCATTAAAGAGAGGAGTTATTGGCCTGGCCCGGTCGCACAGACAGAATAGAAAGAACAACTCCTCTCTACTGAGTGCCAGCACTGGTGGAAGAGATGGGGACAAAAGAGGAAGGGAGGGAGTGATGGAGGTGCGTCAGAGAGCTAGAAAGAGACGGAAGTTTATTTTGCTTGCTTTTTGGATGACAGTGCTGTTTTCTCTCTCTCTGTCTCTCTCTCTCTCTCTCTGTGGGTGTGGGTGTGTGTGTGTGCATTAAACCAGTTCCAGGATGGGAAGATAAAAGACACAGAAGGCTCTTTGATGTCTTTCTCAAAGACCATAGCTGTTAGATGCCCAAACCATATAGCACTCAACTTTTCCACAATGTTATATAGACATCAGAGCAACGTAACGACACGTTCTGACTTCAAACATGGCTGCCGGCTAGTAGAAGAAGATTACTGAACATCCTCCATCATTTACCTCCATCATTTATATGTATATGAAGTCCAATTACAACATTTTAAGTCCACCCTTTGACAAATGACTTTGACTCCTACTCTGATCGCTTGCATGAAGGTTAAACCCAGTATTAAATTGAAGCTATCGTTAGGCTTTTATACACAAAATAGTGACATTTTATAGAATCTACCTACCTACCTTCATGTCATTTTAAATCCTGTGCATAAAGCATGTCAGCCACACGGATGATGTCATGTCAAAAGTGATCTCATTGATGAGCGCATGTATATCAGTAAAGTTGATATTGATTTAAAATGAGGCATGGTATGTGACTGAACGCTGATAGCATGTTGATTAGCTGTTACTCACCAATTTAGTCAGTACTAGGTCATCAGCTGACGTTTGCTCTCTTGCTGTTGCTTACTGTTAGGCAACCAGCATGGATAGCCAGAGAGAGAGGAAAAGAAGTCTAGTCTGGATTCTGGTACTGGGCTAAACGGGGTTAATCAGGACTTACTTATTAGTCTCCCTACATTTCTGTTTATTTTTGCATTTTGGTCCCTGCAGAACTGACTCCCTATAGGCTGGCTATGGTTTCAAATTGTCTCTCTTGGTCCTCTGTTATACATTTACTGCACTGTAACATTTTGAATAGCTCCTGGCCCTGGTAAGCCCAACTTTGGCCTTGCTGTGGGAAAAGGGCTATTGACATCATTTGTCGTGGATTTGGCCTTTGATGGGACAATTTATTGAAAAGGCTGACAAACTCCACACACTTTGATGTACCCCTCTTCTGTGTATGTGTATGTGTGTGTGTGTGTACGTAAGAGAGAGAGATACAGAGTGTGTGTCTCCGTGAGTGTGTGGTTGTGTTCATTTGTTTCTCCTTGCTTGCTCCAGCAAGAGAAAAGAGCATGCAAAAGATTTTCTGCCAGACTCGGTCTTTGTTAGTGTAGTCCCTTCCTTTCTCCGAGCTCGCCTCATCCCTCTCTTTTCCTCCCGCCCTCCCCCCCTTTCTTACCTTCCACTTCCCTTAGTAGATTGCTGCTGTTTGGAGCCAGTCCACACAAGTCCTGAGATATCTCCTATTCTCTCATGCTCTCATTCCCACACTAGGTACCAACATGGCGGCCAATTACACTGCTAGACAATGCTAGCCATAAATCATCCATTGGTCTGTCAGACACATGGGGACTCGGCACTAGAGCAAACATGCACTCCTCTCTTCTCCTCTTTCTACTCTCTCGCTCCTTCCCTAGTTCCGTCTTTTTTTCTCTTTATGAATCGGTTCAGAGAGCAGCCATGTTGCATTGCAGATGTGTTTTTGCCTAGTTCAATCTGCTCTCTG
This sequence comes from Centroberyx gerrardi, assembly GCF_048128805.1. Taxonomy (NCBI): domain Eukaryota; kingdom Metazoa; phylum Chordata; class Actinopteri; order Beryciformes; family Berycidae; genus Centroberyx; species Centroberyx gerrardi. Next base: position 11,159,532 of record NC_136020.1, read on the forward strand.
TGTGAGTTTTGTTTTCTATCATTTATTTTTCTTTCTTACTGTTTCTTGCTGTTTTGCTGACTCTTCTTTCTTACTTTTATTTATTACTGTCCTTTTCTAGGTTCTCATTTGTTCTCATTCTGTAGTTTTTGCCATGAATCTTTCTCCCTGCCTCTCTCACTCACCTAAACCAGTTCAACATGTTTTAATGACATGTTTGTTACAGTACAGTGAGTTGAGTATTGGGCAAGGTGTTGTTTTGTAGATTAGTTAAACACTAGGCTAATAATTTGGATCATTTGCTTCAGTAGGTTGTGCTTTGGCAAATACGATCTTTGCATTTGTTTGTTGCACGCCTACCTGCGTTCTGCCCTGTTCCCTCCTCTCTTCCCTCTTCCCTCGTTCCCTTCTTCTCCTCCACTGTTTCCTCTGGCCTCTTTCGTGGTGAAGGAGCTCCCTCTCTGGCATTGTCTGCCTATTTTCTTTTTTCCTCTTGTGTCTTTCTTTCTCTGCTACTGCTATTCTCTTCTTCTGCTGGCGCGTCGGGGGGAGACCTACAGAGAGAGGCCATCGGGGAGAAGAGGGTTTGATGGGGAGAGCGAGAGAAAGAAAGAGAGAGCGAGGGAAGGAGGGGAGAGGCAGCGTTGGGTCAGAGGCAAACTTTAAAGGGAGATTAATTGAGGAGGGACTTGGTTCTGTGTTGGAAATGTGTGGGCGAGTGTGTGCAAAGCATGTGTGTGTGTCGGTTTTAGGCGGCAAATCTACATTTCCCGATGTATGTGTATTTCTTTATATCCTGCAGTGTATTGTCTGTGCCTCTGTGTGTGTGTGTGTGTGTGTGTGTGTGTGTGTGTGTGTGTGTGTGTGTTACAGAGGCTTGTGGAGGATATTCCTGTAGGATATGAGAGACTCAAGAGAGGGTTGACGGGGTGAGAGCTGGAACGTCTGATCTCTTTACAGAACAAAAAAAGACTCTGTACGGCGATGTGGATGTCTGCACAAATCTATATCTACGTGTGTGTCTGCTTGTGTGAGCATGCATAGGGATATATTTGTGTGTCTGTGCGATGCGTATTTCTGTGTGTACGTCCGGATGTGTGTTTATTTGTGCGTAGGATCCCGAGGAACGTGTTTGTTTGTGCGCTGGTGTGTGTATGCGATAGGGAAACAGCATGTCTCAGTGTTTGTGTGCTGCCCTGGTTGATTCTGTGCGACTTTGTGGCATGGCGGAGATATAAAGGGCCATATCAAGATGGTTGTGTGTGTGTGTGTGTGTGTGTGTGTGTGTGTGTCTGGCTGTGTATCCATACGTGACTCAGACTGTGTAAGAAATGAATTCTATAGGTGTGTGTGTGTGGACAGACGGGTCTTATCTCCTGTTCCGCGAGGCACGCTAACACACTGCTTTGCTCAAGGACACGTTTCATCACACCGCCACTGGGCACACTCTCCCCAAGTTATCCACACACACACACACACACACACACACTCACGCATGCATAGACAGATAATAGATGTTTTCAAAAGAAACCATCTTGGCTGTAACAGAACATAAAACTTTTGCTCCATGTGGAATAAAGAACAACCAATGCTAAAAGTCTCGCCACACTGCAATTGAACAAACGACGAAAAAGTTGCACACACTGTGACAACGAGCCGCAATAACTATTTGACCTTGACAAAGTTCAGCGCTTTCAAAACTATCCTTGGCATGTTAAAAGGATTCCGCATCCACAAGGGCTCTCAACCTGAATCATGTGCTTGTGTTAAACATGTTTTACAAATGTCTTTGGTATGCCGCCACATTAAAGGGCTTTAGAAATGCAATAGTGTTGGATTTATTTCAGTATGATTTATTGTTGGTGTGTCTTGTTGGTAACATGATAACTGCTACTGACCTGCAGCAATGTTGGAGGAACATTGATGGAGTTTGCGTGTGTGTGTGTGTGTGTGTGCGTGTTTGTGTGTGTGTTGCTGTTGTATCAGTGGAGCCTCCCTCTGGCGGTGTGTGTTAATTAAAGTAGCGCATGGTAACCTTGAGAGAAGCCTGATAACGTTCAATAATGTCGCGTTTATTACTGTTCTAAGCCTCTGGAACACGTGCGCACATGAGCGTGGGCGCACACGCATATTAATTTACATGCGTGCCGTGGATAGACACTTGCGCATAAACACTTCACACACATACACACGCAAACCCACATGTACTATATCAAGTCAGTAGAGCATAATTAGTCCTGCCAAAAGATGTTTGTTTTGTTTTCGCTGTGCAGTTTTACACTAATGGACTCTGCTAATGAATGGATCATGCACTATAACACCCCTCCATCCCTCCATCCCTCCATCCCTCCCTCCATCTTTCCATCCAAGCTCTCTTCATTATGTTTACACAGTGGCAGCGTCAGTCATAAAAAGCTTCTCTGGGACCCTGCATTTATTCTAATTAACTAGCTTATTATTGCATTATATTTCATTATATTATATAACTGAATAGTGAAGAGGACAATGGTGTAGTTGATGATTGAAAGGGCTTTGAAAGTCCTCCAACCCAACTCCCCCATCTCTGCCTCTATGTTTGTATTTTTCTCTCTTTATTGCCCTCCCTCCCTCTCCCCCTCCCCCTACCTCCCCTGTTGTATGATTTGTTTGTGATCGGCTTTGTTTTGAAGTCTGAACAGCATTGTTTTTAACTGCGCTTATTGAGGCACTACAGCCTCACAAGCTCATCACAGTGAGAGACAGGTCAGTACACCTTCTCACTGACAACAGCTTGACCTGAGCGCTGTCACCTAGCATGATGCCAAATAGTCAAACCACTGTGTCAGTTGCATCTGCCACTGGATGTCATGCAAGTCACTGTGCGGAAAATGTAATGAATGAACGAATAGCTAGTTCATCAGCTCAGCAGTCTTTTTTATTTCAATTATGCTTTCCATGCATGCCATGACAGATGCTAAGGCAGCACTGGCACAACTAACTCAGCTCAGTAGCTTCCATTGCTTATGATTCGACTGCAAAACGTAAGTGCATGCTGCTTACATCACCACCCCTAAGATCAGCCTCCAAAGCTTATTGAACCACATGGGCTTTCTTCAGGCCTGCCTTATTTCTTATTGTAAAAGGTGGCTAGACATGTCATTAGCTGTGATCATCTTGCAAGATTTTGTCTGCCGCGCGAGGCTAAAAGTGCTTCGTTCAGTTCATTTTTGCTCTTTTCACTTAGGCAAGAAAATATGAGAAGGCCACATGTCTGGCACAGATAAAATAGATGTACTGTATTGGTAGTGTCCTGATAACCTTGTGGCAGCACTGGGTTAGAGTATATTACAGCGAAATTGCTTCTGTAGGCCACATGTTAGAGTGCTATGTTGTATGGCTGTGTGACCTCCAATAGGACCGGCCTCAGTGGAATAATACCATGATATTCAGCACAGAGAAAAGTATGTAGATGCACACATGCAAGCATAGAAACACAGACACACACAAACAAATACACACAAACACACCACACACATGCATTCATCTATGCCAGGGACAGGATGCTGTTAATTGGGTTATGTTGTCATTCAGAGGGAATGCGAGCTGCTATAATGATGGGATCAGCAGGCTGCCTGTGTTGTGTGTCAAAATGTGATCCAGTTGTGTTTCGGTTCAGGGCATTAGAGGACGTCCCTGAATCTGATCATATCTGGGTTCTATGTGATTTCCTCTTGTCACCCAATACCTCGCATCTGAACCAGAATCAGCTGGTGAGATCATTCGGATCACAGCGGGTTCGGCAGCATAAATAAAGATAGGGGAGGTGAATGGGGTGGGGGGATGCGTGTGTGTGTGTGTGTGTCTGTCCATTCGTTTCTGTGCGTGTGAGTGTGCACATGCTCGTATGTGTATGCATGCGGTTTCTATATGTGCCTGATAAGAATCTATACACTGTGTGACAGCCAATATAAATCCTTTTATGAACATCTTTATCAGTCTGATGGGACCCTGCTCAGGTCAGATTGTTACATCAAAGTGACAGCTCTGCCTTTACATGTGGCTCTCACAGACAGAGATATAGATAGACTTTATTACTCCCCACTGCCTCTAAAGCCACATAAGCTTCTCATATCTCAGCAATATAGTGGAATTATGATAACACTGCATGCTATATCACTATCAAGAACACAGCATGAAATGATATTGACTGCAGGTCAAGGTAAAAGTCTAAGAAATCAACTTTTTGACAATAATGTTAATAATAACGTCCCAATAAGGAATTGGGTTTTTGCTTGTTCCCCTCCGAGGTCAAAGCACATGGTCAGTTACACAACAGTCCCCTCGGAGCTGGTAGGGATTCAGGATTTTTGCTCAAGGACATTTCAGCAGGGCGGATGTTTGCTGACACAGGGGCTTGATAGAGCTGAAGGGCGATCACCCTGCTCACCATGCCACCCTGCTGCCCAGAAACCCAAACATGGTTTTAACATGGTTTTAACATGGCTTAACATGAAGGACAACGAAGGCTCAAAATCGGAAGCTGGCAGTCTGTTTTAGCTTCAGTTGAATCTTTTGATGTAAAATCCATATGACACAATACATCATTAATCAAGCAAAGAAGAGAAACTTGAATTCATTGTCCAAGCAGAAGGGTTTCATTCCAAAACACTACAGTATATGGAAAGAGGTTTTAAGCTGACTTTCTCATTCTGTGAGAGAACATCTAACATTTTTCAAATGGTGGATATCTCATTTTGGAATGAAATGGAAATATGTAGGACTACTGAAATAAACAATAATAAACAATACTATACAGTATACTGTAGCAGAGTATACAAGATTTTAATATATGCCAAAACATGCAATATATTGTTCTGATATATTGTAGAAAAGTGGTATCAGATAGCAAAAACTGTACTTTTAAACAGTACATGTATAAATATACCAGCCTAACATTTAAGTTAATAAGATATGTTGAACGTTATCATTCCAAAACCTTCCAAGACCTTAGAAATTCATTTTTGCCATTTTTAAATTAATCTATTAATCAGTCACCATCACAAATTCATTAACAAGCTCCCCGTGCAAATACTACTCTAACTGCCAGACAAAGGCAAAAAAAATTAAAATAAATGAAAATGCTATGAACATCCTATGGCATAACTAAGGCTCTGGATGAGAATAAACTGAATGAGAAATCTTTTTTCCCCACAGTGAATCTTACTGTTATGGACACAGTAGCATAATGTGACATTTCAAGCCCAAATGTTCTTCCCCAGACATTATCTGACAGTCACATCATCACATCATGGTATTATTAAAACAAAATTCACTATGAGAGCATGAAATAACTACTTGACTACAAGACTCTCATTTGCGTCTGTAAATAAAATGAAACAGAACGAGTTCTTTCTTCATCTCGCCAACAAAGTACAGAAGTCACAGTAATGGCTCTTCTCTCCTCTCTTGGCCTAACCAAGAGTGACATTTTTATAATTACCATTCTACTTCACCACTGTGGACCAAACCACTGTCATTACTAATTCATTCAGGGAGGGTGGAGGAGGAGAAGAAGAGAAGGAGGAAGGGAAGGAGAAGGGAGGGAGAGAAGAAGAGGAGAGTATGGGAAGAGCAAGAGAGGGGAGGGAAGGTGAAATGGGGAGGAAGAGGGAAAGAGAGGAAGGGAGTTAGGGAAAGAGGAGGAGGAGGACAGGAAAAAAGGGAGGGAGAGAGGGAAGACAAGTCTGTGTTGATCCTGAAGGACATTCTTGTCTTGTTTTTTAAGGGAGGAGGAGACCAAAATAGATGTGTGTGTGAGAGGAAGTGAGGGATGAACTCTCGTATCTTCGTCTCTCCCACTTGATTCCCTCCGGGTTTCTGCTACTGGTGGGGGACTGCAGGTGGACTCTGCCTTCTCTCTCTCTCTCTCTCTCTCTCTCTCTCTATCTCTCTCTCTCTCGCTCTCTCCTTCCGTAGTCCTCGCCATGCCGCACCGGCCCCTGTTGCCATGGTAACGCGGGGCGAGCCGAGCCATGCAACGGAGGGATGCAGGGAGGGAGAGGGAGAGGGAGGTCCGGAGGGATCCGTTCTTCCGTCTCCGTGATCTTCAGGGAAGAGGGTGTTCCCACTCAGGTCCACCTCAATGAAAAGAGAGATACGAGAGATATCTGCCCTCCTCTATTTCTCCGCTATTTGCTGAGGCTTCAGTGTTGAATTTGGCATCCATAAAGCAAGGGAACTAATGGAGCCTACAAGGTGAGGGACAAGGGGAAAAACTGAAAAAAAAGTTTAAAGTTGAAATGGATTGAAGCCTTCAGACAGAAAACACTATAAATCCATTTTCAGATGAGTGCTGCTTTCAAATCTCATCGTCCAAAAACTGCAAATATGAGTATTTTTAAGTTCATAGTTAAATACTGAGGTGATTTTATACTTTTACTCTAGGTCATGTATCCCATTGACTCATTCCAAGTCATTAGAGTTGATACAACTGTAGTTGCAGCAGAAAATTTAGCTGGAAAATAGGCAGACATGCAGTTGTTCATCTGAAGGCTTAAGCTACTATCGTATAATGTATGTTGCTCTTGTAAAGCATACATGGTGTGTGTGTGTGTGTGTGTGTGTGTATACAGACCCTCTACTCTCTCATGTCAATAGAAGCTCAGTGTCTGGAAGCTGAGAGCCTCAAATGCCCTTTATAGCTAGTTGCATGGTGTTGTGTGTGTGTGTCTGTCTGTTTGTTTGTATAAAAGCTGCCTGAGGATAAGCTTATTAACACCAGTGAGCAAAATGGGAGTGCTAATCAGATGGCATTTTAGGCACAGTCGGGAGTGATGTGTGCACATGTGTTTGTAGCAGTATGTACTTTCCAACAGGCAGACACACACAGAACACACACACACACACACATACACAGAACAATCCAAACAACCAACCAACTCATTACCAACTCTCCCTGCTTAGCAAAGGAAAAGATAACTGGAAAGCGGGCAGACTGAAAAAGCTGCCTTGCTTATTCTCCTGGCATAGCCTGACTGTTGAAGCCAACGTCACTACGATTAGAGCATTTTATTGAACTGTCTTGAATAGCGGCCTGGCCTTGTTTGTGAATAGACACTGACTTCCTGGTCATTCACTGGAGCATCAGGAAGAGATTTTTTTTGTACGCTGGAGGTAAAAGCCGTATAACTGAAGGGTTCGTCCCTCACCTGATACAAAAAAATAACTTCACCTTGGTTTATTTTTCACATGAAAAACACTGAAAGTATCTTCAGAGGGCGACTATTTTAAATTCTGTCTGTCAAAAATGTAAAATATAACACTTTTGATTCTAGATAAGATCATACACATTTGAGAGTAAATTAGAATAAAAAATGACAAAGGACATTAGGACAAGGTTTTTGCCAGTCGAATGTACAGTATCTGCAGTTGTAGAAATTCATTGTTCTCTACAGCCATTGGTCAATGTCGTAGCTTAAACCAAGCCTCCAGCTATGTCCATTGTGTTTCTGACTGCACCAGTGTCACAGTGTGTTGCAGCAACAAACGACAAGCAAACCACCTTCTGCCTAAGCAGACCTTGTGTCCCTGCTTTGTGTTCTTCACACACTAATCAGGCTAATGGTCAAAATCTTACCAATTGTAGCACCAAAACATGTGTGTATGCGTGTGCGAGAGAGACTGAGGAATTGTATGTGTGTATGCATGGGTATGAGTGCACGCGCGCACACACACACACACACATGAACGAGAATTAACCCCGTGAAGTGAGGGGGATAATTCCATGGTAATTAGTGCTCTATGTAATCAGTTTTTATTTTCCTGTGCTGTTGTTAGGCGCAGCAGACAAAACAAAAGGAGGCATGCATGCATCTCTCCCTCTCTCGCCCCCTAATTACAAACATATCCAATTAATTACACACAAGTCCCGCTTTCATCTGCGTGCACGATGTGAGCGGGAGAGATGAGAATGCAAAGCAGTCAGGCAGGAGCAGTGACACACACTAATAAACAAAGATGAAATTAATAATTAGTCACACACTGGCATCATATGTATGCACATGCACAGCCAAGCTCTGGAGTGGTTGCTAAAGAGAAACATGTTGGGTATTTGTGACCCCAATGATGTTGAATGTGTGTCGACTAAAAGTTAATGTCGTGCAAGGGGGTTGCGTGTAGGTACTGATGGGAGAGACAGGTTGTGAATTTTCCTTTCCTTCTGGGTGTGTGTGTGTGTGTGTGTGTAAACATTAGGATGAGAGAGCCCCATAGCTTGTTCTATCAGTAGGGGGATTAATACACACCTGCTGTTGAAATCAAACAACTTACCAGTGTCCTCCAAGCAGCTTCTCTGTACATCTCTCTCTTGCACACACACACACACACACACACACTCTCTCTTTCTCGCTCTCTCTCTCTCTCACCATTTCTCCCATCAATGTGACTCAGGCAAGACTATACTTAAGACTCATAATCCATTTAAAAAAAAGTAAGGGTTCCTTTATTTCGCTCTCCACTTTGACCTTGCAAACCACTTAATGATGCTGTATTCCCTGTAGTACTCAAACATACGCTTGTTTTAAGTGGAAATATAACCCAGGTTTCTTAAAATGTATTTTGTTTCTTTGTTGTGGTAGGTGCCTCAGTCATCATTATTGCTAATCATTTTAATTCTAGCAGCAGCTAACACAACGTTATGCTCTTCACATCTTCAAGATAAAACAGTCAAATTATCTGCATTCTCTGCATGTTTTCCCTCCTGCTCTTTTTATTTTCTTCTTCTCTCTCAGCTCACCTACCTACCTCTCCCCCTCTTAAAAAAAAATCATTCAGTGTGTGCATACAGATTGCCCGAGTAAATGCCAGCCTCAATTACTACCTTATTGTCCAATGGAATCACTTCTCCCTCGGCTCCACATTGCACTTTCTCTCTTTTCTCCCGCTCCCCCACATCCTCCCCTCCTCTTCCTCTCCCTATCATGCATTCGCTCGTTTTTTTTTTTTTGCTGGAGAAAGTGAAGGCCTTTGGGTCTTGTGTTTTTCAATTACATGGGGTGCAGAGAAGGAATGGGGTGGGGTGGGGGGGCGACAGAGAGAGAATGCTAGCTGTCTTCTAGTCTCTGAGTGTCCCCCTCAGGGAGGCTGTCCAGGTAAAGCAGAACTGTTTGTTCTTATTTAGCGCCTCTGGCTGGCTGTGATTTAGCCTGGCCTGGGACTGTAGGGTCTGAACACAGAGGAAACAGCCTTGTTGAGGAGAGAAGAGGAGAATAAAGGAGAGCAGAATTGAGGTGGACGGATGGCAGAGGATATAGGAGACAAAAGGGAAGTGGGAGAGGAGAGGTGATAGAAGGGAGGAGAGACAAAGGGGGACATGAGCGGAAGGGGTGGATTGGGGAGGTGAAAGGAAAAGAGAAGGAGTGCATGTGAGGAGAGGAGCAAAAAGAGGGGAGAAAAGAAGGAGCCAGTGTTGGCGGTTGTCTGTTACCAGATTGACCATGGAGAGGTTTGGCTGACTGGCGTGGATGTGCGCCCGCCACTTGTGTCTGAGGTCATTCATGTATGCGTGAGAAAGATGGAGACGGATAGACGAAGCCCGAAGTCATTGTCAAGCTCAAGTGACAGTAATGATTGTGCTCTATGCCCTTTGACCCTCTTAGGTCATAGTGTGGAGCCTAGCGCTACTCCACAGGCATTTCTGCCCCAGGGCCAAGTGTCTTTGGCTGTGAAATGGTTCTCAGTCTCACCCTCTCAATACCAAAACCACCGTGAAGTGGACTTTAGCCTGTGTCAATGACTCCTCTTCATAGACTCCTCCATTATCACCAACTCAATAGCTATGGCCGCACGCATTCACATCAGTGGCATTCTTTGGATGGTCTGGCTCAAGCCCTTTATCTCTGACACATACAGAACATCAGTTCAGGTTATTAGGGTTTTTGCGAGGTTGATTAGCCATGCGTTCTTTCAGTGTGTGTGTGTGTGTGTGCGTGCATGTGAGGAATCCAAAGAGCCATTGTACCCTTATTTGAGTTTTGAACACCCCCCTGACCCCCTGTGATGACTGACAGGCCCTTTGTCCAATAGAGAGGCCTCACTCAGACCCCTTACTGTGGCTCCAGTTTGGTTCTGGCATTGGGTTTTGTGGACTCTGAAACTTTGTCTGAGTCTGGATTCCTTTGTGGTGTCATTGGATGTTTGCACCCATGCATGCACGGACACGCACATGCACACAAACTCTCTCACGCACGTGCACATGCATGTGCACACCCAGACACACACAGACACTCACGCACCTTTGATCTTTGCACACACCAGTAGAGCCCTCGGCCCCTTTGCCTTTCCCACTGTCCGTTCCTGTCAAGCCCTATGGCTTTTTGTCCATTCTCTCGCTCCAGTGACAGTAGCTTTGTCCCCCATTAAAGCCATGCAGTAGACATCTGCCTTGCACAGCCCCAGGTGGCCTTACAAGTGTATGTCAGAGCCAATTTACTAATATTGAATACAGTAGTACACACAAGTCCTGTTGATTGTAATGCCATGAATCAACTGGTGTCCAGTTATTTCCTCCACCAATACACTATACTATAGCTTTTTTTTTGGTTTGAATGTATTCACTCGTCATTGTATGGACATAAACTGTAATTTAAAGAGAAAGAGACAGAAAGAGCTTGGAAGCATTGGTGTATTAATTTAATCCCAGGACAAATGGTCTCATAAAATTGCGCTTTCACTGGCTTAGCCTCGCGTCCCCTCGCCACGATTCAAATACACAATGTAGAATTACCACCCAACTCCTTTGTCCTGCTTAGTTAACCCTTTCCATTCACCTGGCTGCTTTAGTGGGTTTTCGAAGAGAAAATTATGAGGTTTTTACCCCGTTAATAATAATAATATTCATATCAGCAGGTAATTACAATTCCCTCAATGGAGAGTTAATCCACGTGTGCCCTCTCTGTTATCGCCGCTCATACCGGGGGGGCTTTGGAGGTAGGCCCATAGAAAGGCCTAAATTACTCTTTTATTCTGGGAGCGCATACACTTCCCTTTCAGTGCATAGGTGCACATGTATACACACACATGCTCTCTCTCTCTCTCTCTTTCTTTCTCTCTCTCACACACACACACATACACATGCACACTCTCCCTTCTCTCCTCATTCCCCTCTCATCAGCACCATATCTCCCTCCATTTCCCCGTACAATAGCTGTGCTGTATTATAACCGTCCCTGAACCCCTCCAGCCCTGCTCTCTCCCCAGGTCCAGACTATGACACAGTTGGCTGGGGCAGAAGAAAGACCCTCTGGCCCTGCCTCATTAAAATGGTAAAGAGCTTGAGGAGGAGAGGGGAGCTAATCCCTCTACCAGTCCCCTCCTAGAGCCCTCATCTCCTGGCCTGAGACCCCTAGGCACACACTCACACACACATAGACACGCACATACACACACAGATCATGAGGAGTTAAGGAGCTGTGACTGGGCTTGCTAAAATACATAGCCCCTGGGTGATGGGAATGATAGGGCTCAAATGGGACAGTCTAGGGACTGGGACTGAAGGAAAATGGGTTTAGAGGGGCAGCAAAGCTGACTGGGCAGCTTCATTGATTTTAAGTGTGCATGGGTGCTTTAGCAATACACAGCTGTCCAATGGGGAAGTGTTCCACCCATAGAGTGTGATGCTAACCTTGCAAACATGATCATATAATACACGCCATTTTACTTCAGGAGAACATTTTTTTCTTTTTAGCACGCACATTCAGAATAGTCAACCCCCAATATTACATGCCAATGGAACTGCACGAAAAGTCAAACAATCACAGGAAAGCGTGTAAAAATCTGCATACTTTTCTGTAATTACCAACTGATCTGAGACTGTCTTAATTGCCCTTCACCATTCATCAAACAAGTACTACTGGACCCAGGTCTTTTTTCCGTCTTCTATCTAATAATTGAGGCTATTTGGCAGTTTTAATGAAAGCATACCGAAGCATCCATCTGAAGAAGTGTAATGGTTTTACCAAAGTGAAATATTGCTTCGAGGCCAACCCAGCCACGTCTACAATGCACGTCTGTCACTCACCCAGTCAATCAGTCAAATGGCTTGCAGAACAGGGAGAGAGAAAGGGGAAACACTGTTAATTTCCCCACAGACTGACATTACACAGGTTAGCTGAATAGTGACAACAGTAATACCCTGTATTATTACCACACTGGGAAGGCTAGCAAAAAAAACAGAAAAACATACACGCTGCAGTATTTTTTTTGCAGTATTAATTCCATTTATTGATTGCACATAAAACACTATAGTGCTAGTAACTTAATAATGCAGCAGTTGTTGTAATACATAATCATTACATGTACCAGGTATACGATTTAGACAATATTGGTTCCAGTAACTCTCCACAAAACATCTAGAACAATGGGAGAGGTAGATTGAGAAAATGGATGGAGGTGGGCGAATGTGCTTACTCAGCGGGCCCACCTGAAGACTTCCAGACAGATAATGGCGCTCAGCCTCCATCCCCCAGGACGAGAGAGGGAGAGAGAGAAAGATGGAGGAGAGAAGGGTGAGCGAAGCCATCTGTCTGTGTCCAAACTTAAAGCACTGAGGCAGCACTCCCCTCCAGACTCTGCAATTAACCCACTCTGGAGGTGGGAGGGAGGGACGCTCATTTAGCCCTGCGGCTGCTGCTCCGACAAGGAGACACTAGCGATGGTCTCTTTGGACCATATTGATGTGTTTGGCATTGGGAAGCAGGAGTGACACTTTATGCATGTGTTAGCTTTAAGTTGGTGCACTTACTCATACACCTATATCAAATTGTGAGACTGGAAAACTAACTAACTTACCTTTTATATGTGTGCGTACTGTACTGTGTCCATTCTGTGTATTGTATTCATACTGTACCATGGACTATTTGCAGTGTGCTGTATTCCACCTTTGCTGATTATAGTCGATGATTCATTTCATAACTAGTTACTTGGCTGCTCACAGCAATTTTATAACACCTCTTCAGTGACAATGAGCTTCCCACGGAGCTTGACGAATGAGCTGTTTTGTGGACGGCTTTAGTGACACAAACCGCTTTGCATAACGGGGCAAGGCCTTGCTCTGTGTATGTACGTATTTGTGTGTGCACAGGCAGGCTTTTCCTTTTTTTTTTTTTCTCCAAATTTCCAAATGCCACGCGAGAGGCCATTCGGCAGACTGTGAATCGCTATTCATTGGGCCTGCTCATCCGCGTCAACAATGATTTCTGAATCCGCACACAGCGGATGTGGATGGCAACCAAACAGACTCTGAAGGTCTGTTGAGAAAACTGCAGATAATTGAGGGCAATAAGCACCACACACTTGGTTTTGATGATGAGAATTATCATGGCATATATATTAATGTATTCATTAATTTGTGTAATTTTCAGTTTTCAGCATGGGGGGGTTCTGCTGAAGACCAAAGAATGGCAATTAAATTAATTTTCAGAAATAGCTAATGCATTCAATTTGTGAGTGTAAAAAGCACTGCTTGGAGAACAGTTTTGTTCTCCTCCCCATCCCTCCCTTGTTCATTTGGTTTTCCTCGCTTAACACTTTTCTCTATCCTTTTCTCTCTCCCTCTCTCGTCTCTCCAAATTAGTGTGTTGCCCCTGACGCCCAGGGATTTGAGTCTGGGAGCGAAGGCTGTGTGATTTTTCATTTATTTTTTGTTTGTTGTCTGTACACAGACACAGCATGTTTTTTCGAGTTGAGAGGAGATGAGAGGAATAGCGAGTTTGTATTGTAACTGGCTTCATCACTCAGCACTCCGCTCTTCTTCTCTGCTTGTCACTGCTGGCTTACATTTGACTGACATAGTGAACTGTACAATACAATGGTGTTGTATTTCAACAGTCTCTCGTTCTCACACTTTCACATGTACACACACACAACCGCACACACTCACAGTTCATAAGAGAAACTGACAGAGACACATGCACACACAAAGCCGTGCACACACTCACACACACACACACACACAGTCCTTATGTGTCAGCTGGCAGCTAGCCAAGGCCATAGTCATGAGGCTTTGACAGTAGATGACAGCAGTAAGATTAAAGGGTGTGGGAGTTGTGCGTATGACTGGAAGGATGGCTGGTCCATAAATAACACATGCAGGGATGTCCCCTTATACTTTAGAGCACCATCTCATCATACCGCCCCATCATAGTAGATAGACCTGGCACACTGAGGGAATTTGTGTGTGTGTCTGTCCACATGTGAGCATGTGAATGTGTGCCTGAAGGAGAGAGTAAACTTCAATGGAAGGGATAGATGTGTAAAAATACTCACACATAGGTAGCCATTTTACAAAAGTCCCCAAGAGGAATTGTTTAGAAAGTGCTAAAGTGGAAGAATAGATGGTAATTTCATTTGTTTCCAGTGCAGATCAACTTCAGTAATTTTCTTGAATCGATTATCTCTTTATGACAATAGTGGAGTGACCGTGGCATATTCTGCCTTATTTCAATTCCAATTTTTCACTTGTTTTATGAAAAATAAGATCTGAAGACTGAATATGAGACTAAAGTACTTGTTAAAATAAATGCAGGATGGGTGGACGCTTGTAGAGGCTATTTTTCTTTTGCACCTGTGAAGCACAAACACAGATGAAGAAAGCCCATTTGGTTTTAAATGTTCACAGATGCAGCTATCTAGACACACAGGCAGACACACACACACACACACACAACACACAACACAGTACACAACAATATAAATCCTATTCTCTCAGTAACCAAACCTTACAGTGCTCTCAGGTTGGACATAAATATTGTACTCCAATGGAACTACAGCTGGATACTAGCCCACTGACACAGTCCCCCCATGTACACAGGCACACACACACACACACACACACACACACACACTGGAACACAGCAATAAACAGCTGGAGGGCCTTCTCTAATTAAACCTGTACTGCTGTTTGTAAGCTGTCAACGCCTGTATGCGGGCAGACATACGCGCACATGCATACACGCACACACACATACACACATTTTCTGTTGCATTTACATCTCATCATTTATTCTTGCTCTCAAGGCTGAGTAAATTTCAGAGTGCTGTGTGGAGATGAGCGGCGCCTATCTGACTCAATTACACAATGAACACATCTCCAGGTGCATTACCATGCTGCCAAAGTAGTTTTTACCATTTGAGCATGCAAAGCTGGGGAAAAAATAACGTCAATTTATTCTTAAGATTGTAGGATCGTTGATCTGCTCAGTCGAAGTGTGTGTTTGTGCGTATTATGAGTGTCAAATAGTGAGGTTATGTGCAAGGGAATCAACTCAATTTCGTACTCTTTTCCCTCTGTCTCTCACTCCAGCTCTCTCTCTCTCTCTCCGCTTCCCTCCCTCCCCCTCCTCCTTTGAGTGACTTTCTTGGTTTTGTTTTCACTATTGTGTTATATGGTGCTTTCTTCACGCTTGTGAGTGTTCAGCGTGCTTGTGTTTGTGTGTCTGCTTACACATGTTTTTGTGCATATTGTGTGTCTGGGAACGTGTGTATGTGTGTGTATCCTTGTCTGTGTTTTTGTGTGTTGCATGTGCCAACGCGTGCGTGCGTGTGTGTGTGTGTGTGTGTGTGTGTGTGTGTTCATGTGTGCGTTTGCGTGTCCCCAGTGAGGTGCGCTCTCAGCTCTGAGTGGGCGTTTCACAGACAGCCGAGAGACCGGCGGGGAAATTTCCCATCAGCCCACGGTGCAGTGTGCAGTGCAGGTTAACCACTGAAGGCTCTGAAATCCATAGTCGCAGCACAACACAGTCTCTCTCTCTCTCTCTCCCTCTCTCTCTCTCTCCCAGCGTCTTCCACCTCTCTCTTTCTATCCCTCTCTCTCTCTCCCTCACCCTCTCTTCTCCGCTTTCCCTCGTTCTCTTCGTCTCCCTAGATGAATGGGAGCAGAGATGAAAAGCTTGCAGGAATGCTGGCAGACAGGCAGTGCTTTACAGTAATCTAACCTGGGGAAGATGAAAGCCAGCGGGGGAGCTGGGAATAGAGAGAGGGGGGAAAAAGGTGAGAGGAAGAGAACGGAGGGATAGAGTTTGGGGAGAGAAAGGAGCAGAAGGGGCTAGAAAGGGAGAGAAAGAAAGGGTGAAAGAATGGTGGGGAGGTAGAGGGAGTTTGGAGAGAGGGGGGAGAAAACAGGGTTGGAAAAGAGAGGGGGGGAGTGGAGAAAGGAAAGCTGATGGGCTAGATGGAGAGATGGGAAAACGGCTGGGAGAGAGAGATGGGGAAAGGGAGAGTTTGGGGAGAAAAGAGAGCAAAAATCGCTCAGGGGTGGAGGGAATAAAGAGAGAGGGAGGGGGAGAAGTGGAAAAGAAGAGGTAAAGAGACAACTTGGAAAGGAGAATAGAAGTACTGCAGAGTGATAGTGATAGATAGCAAGGGTGGAAGTAACTGTTACAATTACTCTTGTTGCTGTAATTGAGTAGCATTTTCTTGAAATTGTAGTTGGAATATTTTTTTTTAAATCAGCAATTTTATTTGTACTTAAGTATGTTTCACCTGAAGTATTGTACATTTTAAATCACATCCATTACAGAGTACAAATTTTGTCAGCTCTACATAATCATCAGAAACTGCCCAGTTGTAAATCGGCCAAATGTGGAGCCATTTGCAGTGAATGGTCAGTCAGCCGAGAAGAAAAGAGTATTTCTTTTTTTTTTTCTTTTTAATTAAAAGAATTTAGTTTGAACTCTGTCCTCTTGGCATTTTAGAATTGCCTGGGAAAGATCACATATAACAATATTCTCTAACTTTTACTCTGAGTACAAAAAAATTTTTTTACTTACTTACTTTACTTTTTTACTTTTAAGCAGATCACTCAAATAATCTCTACTTCAATAAAGCTTCAGCAAAGTAACAGTATTTCTGCTGAAGTAGGATATGATAGCAAGAGAGAGCGAGCAGCAGACGAGGTAAAACGAAAGAGGAAGACGAAGGGTAAGGTGACAATAAAATGGAAACAGACCATGAAAATGGACTGCAACGTTTTGGCATCGTAATTACTCAAAGTCATTGTCATTTGCGGAGCTAGATACATGGTGTAATTGCAGCTGACTGTCACACAGATGACAGCGGCCCAACACAAACCTGTGGAGCCGAAATTTCAGATCCTCTTCAGTGGAACAAACTCAATTGCAACACTGCTCACTGAACACTGAAGTAGCATCAAGTGTACCACTGTTGTCACTCGAAATGGCTTTGGCAGTGAGAGGGGGAGCGCTCTGTGTGTGTGTGTGTGTTTGTGTGTGTGTTTTCTTTGAATCATAATGTAGGTGGAGCAGGCCTGTCGCTGCTGTGACAAATCCCACCTCATGCTCCTTGTACTTCCTGTGCAGAACGAGAGAAGCGCACCGCGCCGAAACGCTCCCCCACCTAATTGAAATTTCGAGGTATAAGAGGATTTCTTGCACAACGCGAGCTGACAGGCCCCATTCACCAAATATCCTCTTAGGCTTCTCTCTCTCTCTCTGTCTCTCTCTGAGAAAGAATTAACTTTTATCTGTCTTTTTTAAGTTTTAGCGGAGCTTACACCCGTCTCCGTCTGAATCTTCTGCAGGTGATCTCTCTCGCTTCCTCTCAATCTCCCTTCTTTGTCTCTCTCTGCTTGCCCTCTCTCTCTCTTTCTCTCCCCCTCTCTCTCTCTCTCTCTCTGCTCTCTCTCTCTCTGCCATTCAGGCTTACTCTCTGCTCCGACGAGGGCTTCTTGGTTTACCTGCTTGCTCGTCATACTTTGATGTGTCACACGGTGAAAGGGCAGAGGAGAGGAGGTAGACAGGGAAGAAGGGAATGTAGATAAGAGGACTGGGAGATGGAGGAAGAGGAAGGAAGCGATGGCAGAAGAGGGAGAGAAGGAGGACGAGAGAGAATGATGGTCTGTGACTATTAGTGTCATATCAGCCGACTCAAACTCCCCACACCTACTGCCAATCGACAGCCTAGAGAGAGAAATGAAGAACAATATTGGAGCCATGGGTGCGTGCTTGAACAGATTTGCCAAAATATTGCAGAAATGAGTATTGACCCAGAATTCAATTCTCTGCAGTGTTTGATCGTGTGATACCCTGCACGGTGTGTGTGTGTGTGTGTGTGTGTGTACTCCTAGTTTATGTTCATTATGTTACACTACAGTAGCTCATATGCTCGCTTCTGTACTGTGTGTGCATGCGTGTATGCGTATGTATGTGTGTGTCCCTGTGTAATTATACATACAAATACAATTATGGTTATTGTTTGTGTGCGCACATGCCTGCATGCTCTTTTTACCAGTTCCCCCTCCTTTGTGATTAGATTACCAGCCGTCCTGAAACAACACGCTCATTTATTTATGGAGTGAAGTCATTTGACTCCCACTGTGAAGCCACCATTATCATGCGCGATACATGGCTGCTGCGCTAGGGCATAATGCATGGGCGTGAAAGTCTAATGTGCTCACTTGATAAAGAAGAGCTAATTTTAGAACAACCTCCCGTGGAGCCGGTGAAAGGACTGCTTGTACTGGTGGTGTCTCCATAGGATCAGCGACGGTCTAAGAGAACGAGAGGGAACGTGTTTGAGAATAAGGGTGAGGAAGCATCTTGGGAGTACTACAGAGAGTGGGATTATACTGAATGAATTCATGACCGGGCTTTCAATATTTTCCTTGGCTTCTTGAAGGAAAAATGGGTCGAATACATTATTTTGGTTACATCACAAAACTGGAAGAAATTGCCACCAAGCAATAAGTGTCACTCAGCCTAATGTATTACACTGATTTTCCCTGACAAGCTTCAAAAACCCTGTTGCTGTATTAAAGTTTAAGTAGGCCCGTGGCCTAATGATACAATTCCAATGTGTCAGACATAATTCAGGGTGAAGTATTGCACCGGGTGCAGGCGGACATAGAAATGAACTTGTGTTGTGATTAATGTGTTTGCCCGTGGTGGAAGTTTGGAGCGAGAATAAGAAAGGGAGAGGCGAGAGGAAAAGAGAAGTGACTTTAGGGTTATTCCACTGGGAATTGGTCTCATTCTTTTGGGTCCATTCTTATGCCTGTCCCTCTCTTCTTACTCTTTTTCTTTATCTCTCTCTCTTCTTGCTCTCTTTCTCTGTCTCACCCTCTTTCTCTCCAATGCCATTATTAATGCTGTTTGTGAATCAACACACATGCCTACAGGGTTAAATGCAGTGCTATTCCTCTCTCTCCCTCTGTCTTTTTCTCTCCCTCTCCTCCCCACTCCCCTTCTTTTTTACTCTCTCACTCTCTGCCTCTCTTTGTCTCTCTCTCTCTCCCTCTTTCTGTCCTTCCTTTCGCCAGCAATGCCATTTTTCACTTCAGTGGAAAAGCAGGTACATAGAGGGAGTGTGCCAGGATGCTTAATAAAGGAATAAAAGCAAGGAGGAGAGATGAGAAAGAAAGAGAACGGGCCCTTGGGGCTGAAAGCAAGGGAAAATACACACACAGACATACACACACGCGCACGGACACACACACACACACACACACACAGACAATGAGGAAGGAACACAGAAATCCGCACATGCTTATCTCTGAGGAATTGGTTGTGAGGTGCTTCCCTATTTAATTAGAAACTTTTGCAGGAACCTCATAAATCACCACAACATAAAACTGAAGGCTAGGCACTGAATGCCCACAGCGCACACGCCTGCGCGCACACACACACACACACACACACACACACTCACACACACACACACACACACACACACACACGCTCACACACACACACACACACAGGTCTTACAGTTAAGGCCATTCATGAATTCATGAGTATGTGTGATCTTCAGCTTCAGTCAGTGATCCATGGATTTAGTGTTTGTGTGTGTGTGTGTGTTTGTACCTTCCCCCTTACTGTGTTTACTTTGTCCTCTCTGCAGGGGGTGACACCAGTAGAATATCATACTACTCTCCTAGGAAATTACTGTAAAAATTTGTACTTTGTCAACATACCTAGTTAAAGAAGGTTTCAAATTACCATCATGTGACTCCCCTCTGTGATCAAACACACTGCAGACAGATAATACTGTGTTTAAAAACAGAGCGCAGGGTGCACAAATGCCACTGTGTTTGTGTGCTTATATGTGTGCACAGGATTGTGTATGAATGTGTGAACTTTGTGTGTGTGTGCGCGTGTGTGTGTGTGTGTGTGTTTGTGTGTGTCTGTGCACCCGAGCATGATTGTGCATCTGTCTCCAGAGTTATTCTGATGGCAGGTTGTGGTAAAGGGATCCAGGGTGATGTCTGGTCTCAGACAGCGTCTGGCTCTGGGCTCCCCATCTATAATTTACACACCTGGATATACACACACACACACACATACGCACGCACACACACTCCTCCCTTATGTCCTTCCTCTCTTCACTCCACTTTCTTTTCCACATTTGTGACTGGATGGTTAAGAGTTCAGGGGTATTGACTTTTTCTCGGCATCCTCTATTTGCACTTTGTGCGTGCCGTGCATGTGAGAGAGTGTGCGTGTGTGTATATGTGTGTGTCTTTGTGGATTTATGTATTTGTGCTTATCTCCCAGGAAACCAATCACACCCTTGAAGTCAATGAGCTGCTCTGTTTGCCCTGATAAACAAGCTGAAAATTACTATTGACCAGAAAGGAGAGGACAGACTGATAAACAGTGAAGGAAAGAGATGGAGATCCGCTGAAACAAAGCTTGGCCTGTTAGGAAGGGAGGAAAGAGTTTTCAAAGTCATGCCTTTACTTTGACTAAAGTTGATCTGAGCTTGTCAGTTAGTCACTATCAGACCTAGACATCTCTGCGGGGGTCTGGCCCTCCTCACCCACCCTGGTTGGATAGGTTGCTGATTGACAGTTATAGAAGCAGAGTATGGTCCATTGAGGAAGTGCCTGTTGAGTTGACCCGGGGAACAGAAAGAATGAACCCCTGTTCCTGTATAGTGACACACAAGCTTACATAGACATAGATAAAGGTCTTTCAGATTCTGGGGGTGGTTGTGAGATGGTCCTGTGCAGGTTGATCAAAGCCTGTCACCAGACCATTATCTGAAGGTCTAGCTATCTGTTCCATGTAAGATTGATCTAAGGTTTTCCCAACATTGTTATTTTTGTCTGTCAGATTAGTCATGACCTAAGGTTATCATAGGTCAGTTGTTCTTAGTCTCACTGGTTCAAAAGACAAATGGATCCTCTCATGATCCCCGACACAGGTATTCCCACACATAACTCTGAACTTTGACACCAAGCAGTAATTTTTAGATGTATCTTTTTTGGTTATTTCACAGCTTTTTGGAGGATACATTTCAGCCAGCGTTTCTTATGTTAATGTATTAGATATTAGATTTTAATCAGACCTAGTGGGAGGGCGCTCCACTGGTGATTCGCGCTCTAACAACTTGAAAAGAAGTACAGCGTGAAATATCCAACTGAGTGGAGAGAAGGACGATGATGATGTTTGGTTTGGGGTTTGCCACTATCATTAGAGCGATCAGAGGGCCTGAAGAAGATTTCACCACTGAGATGTCTTTTTTTTTAACTAACAAATAGATTGTTTTTTATACCGACCTGCCACACCTCTTCCTCTCCAACAATACCTTTTTTGAGGCCGCTTCCCCCTCCTCATCCTCATCCTCATCCTCTCTGGTTGGATTGGTTGCCGGTTGACAGTCGAGGAAGCCGGGTGTGGTCAAATTAGAAAAGTACCATTCAGTTGACCCGCATGACTCAGAGTGGAAAAGAATGGACCACCCTGTTCTTCCACAGTGACACATACGCAGGGCTTAAACGGCTTCCCAAACAAGCCTGCACGCACATATGCTCTCTATCCTTTGGACAGAGATTTTGGCTGGAGAGTTCCTCCATCCGAAGGCTGCGTGCCAGTTGTCGTGGGAGGAAAGGAGGCAGAGAGGGAGGGAGGGAGCAGTGTTGTTGTGGTAAATATAGAGGTGGGTAAAAATCATACTCCAGTTGGTGATCACCGAGGCAAACAACCACCAATATAGAAGAATTTATATTCATGGAAAATCCCATTTTCGTCTAACTTTGATCAGTCTGATACTAATTACTATCATGTATGCTGAATCCATATCGTGAAGGTTCACATCAAGTAGCTGCTTAAAAATGTATGTAAATTAAATGAGGGAGGACGAAAGAGAGCGAGCGAGAGTGATATTGCATCTCTTCTCTTCTTCCTCAACCTTCTCCACCTCCTCCTCTCCCCCCTGCCTCTCCAACATCAAAGCTAGCCGCCTCTTGCTCTGCCATATGTCCAGCATCCTGGGTCCTGCAATTCTCACAGGTGCGGGCGACACACATACTCTCACTTGCTCTGTCTGACTCACACACACACACACACACACACACACACACGTAAAATACACTCACACCATGGCAGGGTGTGATTATACTCAGTGGGCTGCATTTTGCCAGCCACACTGCTCCAAATGAATGGTATCCATAGCTTTGAGTTTGTGCACTGCTGAGTTGCCTGAAAGGCCAAGTCTTGATTCCACACAATAGGCTGATTTGGTGCCCTGACTGCTCCGGAGCACGTTGACTTCAATAATGGCTCCCAAAGCCTTTTAGCTTTCACACAATGGCCTCTGGTCACAAAATATAATGGGGTGGCACACCGCTCTGTTGTACCGCCACCGGGTTGCACCACTAATAGAGACACAGGTGGTGATGTGCGCTCAAATTATGCCGTTGCCTCTGTGGGGTCCTTGAGGCCCAGCCACTAGTTGCTGCAGCGGTGGTGGCGACAGCAGCTCTTATCCCTGCAGAAAAAGGGGGTAAGAACGGAGAAACAGGAGAAGAAATAATTGGTTTGAAAGAGAAGTGTGCGAATAGGTTTTTCTCAGCCAGGCCAGGTATTTGTCTGGGCTAAATGAGGTCTGTCAGGAGATCCCCGCAACCTCTCTACCTGTCGCCTGTAACACCCCGCTGCAGCTCTAATGAGACAGTGAAAGAGGGATAGGATGGAAAAAGAGAGAGAGGGAAAGAGGGACGAGGAATGAAGGAGCTACATCGAGAGAGACATGCTCTGACATCTTCCCCGCGCACTAAAAGTGATGGAATGATGCATATTGCGAGGGAAAAATGGCAAAACTGAAAACCAGATGGACAAAGAAATGAGGCAAGACCATAAGAACAGAAAGAGGCGACTGAGAGGAAAGGAGATGAGAAATGGAGCAGTTGATCATAAGGAACAGGAAAAAGAGGGAGAGGGAACGATTTTTGATTCCACAACCAATTGCCCAGACGTGGCGAGGCTTTGAACAGACTTTTTTTTTGTTCTTCACTAGGCACATCGAATGAGTGTATGACTGTGTGTGTGTGTGTGTGTGTGTGTGTGTGTGTGTGTGTGTGTGTGTGTTTCATCTTGTTGACTTAATAATAGCCAGCACAAAATTCCACACAGAGTACACAGAGTGCGGCGTGCAAGGCCACTTATGTGATGGCAAAAAATGGGTGCCACCAATTATCAAATACCAAGAGGTTTTGCAGTGAGAAATGAAAGATTGCTTTTCTTTAAAAATGGGGAGAGCGATAGAGAGAGAGAGAGATAGAGAGAGAGAGATTTATCAAACAGCCCAGCAAGTCTGCAAGGCTTCTTGTTTCCCGTCACATCCGACAGTGCAGAGGGAGAGTTTTCAATCTAAGTGTGCAAGCACACACAAAAGAGGGGGGGTTGGGGGTGGAGAGACAACATACTTTGCTCCAGGAGCAGAGGAATGGAGTCAGGAACAAACACACCCGGAAAGAGGGATAGAATGAAAATCTGTTAAGAAAGGAAGGCAAAAAGTAAATGAGAGAAACCGAGTGAGTTGTTGGAAGTCAAGAGGTCACAAATGTTCTGGAGATTGAACCAGCCAAAAGCCTGCGGGTGCTTTGCTCAACCTCCCGACTTAAGATTGAGATAGAACGAGAGTGAGAGAGAGAGAGAGAGAGAGAGAGAGGGAAAAGAGCAAAAAGGAAGGGAAAGTGAACAGTAGGAGAGAAGGAGGGAGAGTAATAAAAGGTGAGCTGTAAGCCCCCTGCCTGGCCACAGCGCTCTGAGGCAGCTCTGCAGTGAGGGGAACGATAGCAGGGAGACCTGTCACTCACCCATTGAAGCCAGGGGGGGGATGGAGGGAGGAGAGAGGAGCGGGAGGAGGAGAGGAATTAGGAGGCCTCCAGACACTTGTCCCCTTCACGTCCAACACCATCATCCCTCATGATAACAGTCTTGTTCCTCTCTCTGCCTCTCTCCCTTTCTCTTTTTCTGTCTCTGTCTCTCAGCAGGGGGATAAGGTTAGATTAGTAGGCCGCATGGACCTGCAGGCTAACAGGTATCACACCTCAAATGCCACGGCGGTCACTCAGCAAGCCAGGGGTCCGCTTGCGGCTCTCGTACACCGCACACACACACACACACACACACACACTTCTATACTGGCTAAACTTTGAAACTCACTAAAATTGATTGTCACCTCATTGAAGTTTTTTGTCTTTCTTCCTCTCATTCTCTAGCATCTCTTTATCCTTTCCCTTTTTCTCTCTCTCTCTTTCTCTCTCTCTCTCTCTCTCTCTCACACACACACACACATACACACACGGCTGGTAGAGACCTCTCCCACCCCACAGGTAGTAGCTTGAACAGTGTGTTGTATTGCTACTGCACCCCAGAGAGACCTGCTGCCACAGTCAGACTGATAATGTCTTCCTATCTCACCAGTTCCTACACTGTCTTACACTATTTCGTGTCCTTTTTTCTGTCTCTCTAGACTACAGTTATGTTGTATGTAGAAAGTGGGATCCACCTAATTACCCTTTTTCAAAACTAAATTCTCCCAGAATTTAATTTTAACCCTCTGCCAGTAAAGGAACCAGCCAAATTAAAACATCTGCAGCGGATTAACCTCAATAAAACCAAACTCAACAGGAGGGCCATTGTAGAGGTCACACCTCTGCATAGTTTTGACACCGCTAACGCGGGTCTCCATAGTTACTTCCCTGCTAACAATGACATTTCCCTGATCTGCACCCACAAAGCGTCTTTCCTCGCAGTGCAGGCATCGGGGGAAAGACGGGCGTTAATTAAAATCCTGCTGTGTAGCAGATATGCCTAATCGCAAACATAAAACAGAGAGTGGTGAATTAGAGCACAGAGCGGGTTCAGTTCCACTCAGTAGGGTTCTCTGCCCACTCATCCTCCTACAGAGAGAGGAGTCGAGACAGAGGCAAGGAAAGAAAATGGGACTTTTGAAGAGTGTTTTATGAGCTGACGACTTTGCTGCCATAAAAGGAAAGCAGTGAGTCGACGTCGTACATTTTACCTGCAACATGTCTCCAGTATAGATTGTTGCAAAACTTGACTTGTTAAGCCAACAGACACCGTAGATATAGAAGTGACATTCACATGTTAGTCAATCACTTACTCTTATTGTACAAAACCCCACATCAGTAGTGCCTTTCTGTCTGTTCCGTCTCCCCTCCCAGGTATTGTGCAGAATAAAGATCAGTGTTTATCGTCGATTGCCCCTAAAACCTCCTGTTGGTGGCAGGTGGCAGATCATCCCTGATTCCAACAATGCTAAACCGCCAGCCTGGCATCCCACTTCATTGTGCCACATCCTCCTTAATACCCACAGATTAACGTCAAATCATCCGCACTCCTCCGCTCGCCTTGCACCGGTCCATCTCGCCTAAAGCTATATATTGATGCATTGAACGTGGAACCGGAGCGTTTATTCCGGCATTGATTGACACTGAGAGATGGCTCCAGTCCGCCTCCTAGCCCCTTTTCCTTATATCACTCTCGAACCCCCCTTCTCTCTGTCTGCCATATGTTTGAGTGAGCCGGACAGATTCGGGGCAATCAGACAGCCACTATTGTATCGCTGTCGGGATGAGGAGAATGCATGGAGAGACACTTTGCCATTATGTAGTGAGGATATGTTGTTTCTTTTCTTCCTGTCTCTTTCTCTGTGAATTTTCCTTCTGTCTGTCTGGCTGTCTCTCTTTCTCAGCTATTGTTGCATGTCCTACCTTGCCTGGTTGAATAGCTAACGTTGTGCTGAGGTTTGACAAAGAGGGTCGTAATCTGAGAGAAGTGTGGCAGGTCAGGTTACGGTGGCGTTTGGCATGTGGGAGCGCTGTTGTTGCCGCTCCAGAATGTTTCTGATTGATATCTTGGGCAGGGTAGGGACCCAAGGGCTTAAAGAGGAGACCTCAGGGGAGCCCTATCACCACTTTAGGTCAGACCACTTACACTCTCTCAGGTCCTCACTACTCTTGACTGTCAAGCTTTTAAATATCCAATCACTTAGAGAGGTTTCCGGATTGCTAAAATTGACAAATCGAAAGATTTTTCCATAAAAGAACTTGGATGTGTGGAGAGTTGGGAGTATCCTCCGTAACATTAGCTAGTTGTCGCCTGCCCTAAATGATCTAGAAATTTGTAAGGTCACATTACCGCTGTAATTAGCAGGGATTCTTAAAGTTTTAATTGATTAAATTTAGGATAGAGACTCATTAAAATGTAGTGAACTTTTATTGTGTGGGCATCCACCAGAAAAAGGTTAATGACCCATTTTGGCTGCTGACCAGTATTTGAAGAAGCACTGGCTTTAACATTGCACAGTTTCAGAGGATGGGTGGAATTCCTCACACAATGGTTGTGGTAATTTAAGTTCCCCAGCATGTCGCATGACTTTGGACGACATTCTCCTCCAGCCCACTCATCTCAGTGTGGTTGCACGGCCCACATTATACCATGGTGATACTTTAGTCAGCAGCTTATTCCGGCTTTCATCACCAGCATGTTGGTCATGGTGTGTGTTCCAGCCATGGTGTGTGTGTATGTGTGTGTGCGTGCCATGCGTAACAGACCGCAACTCTGTGTGACTAGCATTCCTTTTGCCACCCTAAATCCATGCCATGGCAACAATAAGCAAGGACATAAACCCTCTCTCTCTCTCACACTCCCTCATTCAAAAACACATAGTTCTTCTCAAGACCAGTGTCCACTACCTGTAGTAAATGTATGTTTAAGGAAGGATGTCTTCAATATGCT
The DNA here is from genome assembly GCF_048128805.1 of Centroberyx gerrardi. NCBI lineage: Eukaryota > Metazoa > Chordata > Actinopteri > Beryciformes > Berycidae > Centroberyx > Centroberyx gerrardi. Next base: position 11,186,552 of record NC_136020.1, read on the forward strand.
GTTTCCCATGTGTACCTCCTACATTTCTGCACCATCTATACACTGGTAACCAGATCTCCCACATCTGGTCTCCACAGTACATCAGTGGTCCAGAGGGGATAGCTTTGGGTGTTTATTTCCTGCACTTGGCCACCACCATCATCCACCCTCAAACTACCACAATAACAGTTTTTATGTCTTCCGAGGAGTCACTGTGGACCATCCGTCTCGCCACTTGATGTAAAGTGATTTCTACAAAACGACACACCATCACACACAGATTATCCAAAATCAATGGAAGTGCTCAGATGTGTGACGAGAGGTTCTGAGTGTGAAAGGGCAATTGTCACTGAGGGAAAGTTCCAGAGGGGCAACAACATTATTGACTTTGGGTTTGGAAAGTGTTTTTTGGACTCAACCAACAACAAAGCAGATAATCAAGGCTTTGACATTATAATTGCTAACTATTCTTTTATTCTTAGATTTGTATGTTGCTTGTTTGATTGATTTTTGCATATTTTGCTGGCATCAGTGCTTTTGGCATATTATGGTGCTTGATGACGAAAACAGTTTAAGCACATGTCTTGCAGCCATTCCATCACTGTAGAACTGGGCATGTGTGATGAGACATGGACTCCAGCAGTGCATTTTTGGCTGCCCCAAAATGGATGCCATGCAGAGCCTGAGGAAGTACCGTAGTTTCCATGTGCTCTGTGGTGCGCAGTGCCAGTAGGAGGAAACTGAGAGAGGGTACTCCTGTGGTTTTCACACCGGAATGGCTTTCCTCTCTGTATCACACCTTCTGCTAGCTGTTAGCCCCATAGCGAGAGAAGTACTCACTTTGGGCACATTATTTTTCATTGACAGATCCAAGACAGAAATGCCATCTGCACATTAAGTTACATCCAAGGATTTCTATCTAACACTGAAACTATTTTACATATTTATTTACAGTCATCAGTGTTACTGACATACCAACATTGACCCTCACATTTTATTATGACAGTATTTTCCCAAGAAAATTGAAGATTCAGCTAATCTCCGAAGGTCTAAATAACTATCTGAAAACACCAGATCATTTTCTGGATGTCTGTTCTTTCATTGGTGAGAGTGAAAAGATACAGAGGAATGTTTGAGGTCAACTACTTATGTGTGCCACTCTTCTCACCTAAAGAAAAACCTAGAGAAATTCTATATTGAAGTCACTGTGATTGTGTTTGAAAAGTGGTCCATCTCCATCAGTGGGAAACATTTTTATAATTTGCTATTTTTGATATTAACCTTAACCATTCAAAGGATGAAAATACAGTACATCCGATGATATATCGATAATGTAGTACAGTACCGGGTGTAACCCAGTGTAAATGCCCCCCATTCTGCATCAATACTGCATTTTTACTGCAGGAGCCAATGGCAATTCTTTCTTGAGTGTTACACAATAGAACAAAATCTGTATCACACACACAAAACCATAGTTACCAGACTATTTCTTGTATTTTCTGACTGCAGAAAAGGGAAAACGATGACCCTTCTTCCTCTATTTGTCTTCTGTGCTAGTATTGGTGTAGTTACCCACCTCGTCCACTAGGGGGACAGGGTTTATGGCTGTGTTGCCGTACAGG
>NC_136020.1:11193152-11210652 GCF_048128805.1 Centroberyx gerrardi
CATAAATAAGAATAAGAACAATGTAATAATGCAGGTTGAGTTGCTGTTGTGCCATTGTTATTATTGCATCAATAGTTTGCTGTTGTGATGTTATTATATTATCCAGCATTTTATTACATTGTCAGGTTTTATTACATTTTCAACCCATTTAGAGGTGCATTTTATTACATTTTGGCAAATTATTTCATTACTTATTATTATGCTGTCAGTTGCTACAAAGCATGTGCACACACACAACACACACGCACACACACACACAGAGGGTGACATATTAGTCCGCAGCTCGGTGAAACACATCCTTTGCTTCAACTGTCAAACAAATCATATACACAACACACTGACCCCACCTTGGCACTCCAACACACACACATACACACATACACACACACACACACACACACACACACACACACACACACACTCATAAACAGTCAATAACGGAGTAACTGCCCATGATGTAATAACTGACCCTGCACATGCACACACACACACACACACACACACACACACACACACACACACACACGCTCATCTATTTCACAGCAGGTGTGATGCTAGAGACAGCAATCTTAAGAGTCCCATTTGTCTCTCTCAGCCATCCTGTATGATCTTTGACCCAGTAGTTCCTCTAGTCAACACAGAGTGAAGTGGTCTCTCTCTCTCTCTCTCTCTCTCTCCCCCCCCCCCCCCTCTTCATAGTGGGTCTCTTTTTTTTCCTCCTTTCAATTCAATTTAGTTCTCTACATTGTGCTTTATTGACATGACCAGACAAAGCATTGAAGTACAGATAATCTGCATGTCATTCTCTCTCTCTCTCTCTCTCTCTCCCTCCATCTCTCCCTCCTCTTTCCCTCCTCCTCACCCATAATCACAGAAGGCCACTGCTGTGTTTTGTTGGCAGCGATAGCCTAGTTGCCCCTGTATATTGTCTGCAGCTTCCAGAGGATTACAGACCTCTCTGGCACCATGAAAGTGTTAGTATTTACAAATGTGTAGTTGACTTTGTGTGTGTGTGTGCGTGTGTGTGTGTGTGTGTGTGTGTGTAAACGTGTATATTTGGAGGGCCAAGATTATCCCGATAACACCACTCCACTTTAAATATCAGACAGACGGTGAGTTGAAGGTGCCCTTTCAAATGCAGCTCTCATTGCCTCTCCAGAGGTCTCAGTCAGTCCATCTGCAGAGAGAGCGTGTGTGTGTGTGTGTGTGTGTGTGCGTGTGTGAGAGAGAGAGAGAGAGTGAGAGAAAGAGAGAGGGAGTGAGAGCAGAATAAGGACATTTAGGATACTCTTTTGGCACGGCATCCAATTACCACTTTTCTTGTGCAAATCTGTTAACCAGCAACGTGAGATTTTTGAATTATACATATATTTTCTGGATTTCAGTACATATAATTAGGCTTACAGAAGATATTACAGAATGACAAATGAATTATTAAAAAGATGTAATTTCCATTTCTTCCCATTCTGTTGGATTCCTTTATGTTTTACTATTATCGCCCAACATCGTATTACAAATTTAGCATTTTTAATTTGCATGCCAATTAGTGCGGAGTGAAAATAAAAGCAGCCAAATGAGTTTTGTTGTCCAATAGTGGGCCTGTGTGTGTGTGTGTGTGTGTGTGTGTGGCCTTGGTAGTAATTAGTCTATTAGCCTAGTTAGAGGGCCGTCCTCCACTAACTGTTTAGGAGGAACATCTGGGAATTAGCCCTCAGGGCAGTATCATATACACAAATATAGAAAGCAGTTAATGAACACAACACATACACACACACAGTACTCACAAAACCATATACCTGAACCCAGCACACACACAAACACACACACACTGACTCCTGGCGTGAAAGTGTCTTTGGCTCTGAAAGGTATAGAACAAAATGAAAGTATGTCCGCTGAATGAGTGCTTGGTACTCTGTGGCTTTGTTCCTCTGAGCCACTGAGATGCTTTATAATTTTGATGTTTGTTCATCGATCACAACAGGGAAATGGTAAGAAAGGGTTTGGCAGTAAGAAATGTGACTTCTATGATGGCAACTATTAATGTGATTATTTTCTCCATATGTCAGTATTCATAGATAACTGTGTTCTTGAGTGGCTTTATTTTTTTACCCTGAACGTTAGCGAAGACCCACGGGGACAGCTAAGTTCAAAGGTCACCAGGGTGTTGTATATGTTGTGGTCGCCCTTACATGCAAGGCTGCAGGCATTGAAACACAATACTGTCTGCTGGATCAGTCTGGTGGTTTAGAATAACAGCTTACACACACACACACACACACACACACACACACACACATTCCCGATTCCCACTGGTGGTGAGCGCTATAAAAACAGGCTGAGCCGGTCGATAGCAGAAGGCCACCCTGCTGTTTCTGGGGCCTGGGACCCAGACACTCAGAGAGAGAGAGTGATAGATAGAAAGAGGGAGAAATAAAGAAAGAGGAAACACATGATAGGAAGAGAGAGGAGAGGGGGGCCCATAAGAGCGGGCTGAGAACACAGTTGGTCGATACCGCTCCTCCCCTGCTGTTGTTGTTCAAACCGGGCTCCAGACAGCGTTGGAGGGGCCAGCTCTACCCCCACCTCACCCCTCCCTCATTAGGCCCAGATTGGTGAAGCCAGGCCTGGGGTGGACCGGCAGATAGACCTCTGGATCCCGCCTGGCTGGAGGTCAGCCGCAGTTCAGTGTGAGGGTCGAGTAAAGGACAGGGAGGGTCAGACACTGAGCTGATGGGGATGGAGGAAAGGGAGTGAGTGAGAGGGAGAGAGAAAGGAGATAAAAAAAGAGGGATATATATAGTATGTGTTCATGAAGCGAGTGCATGTGTTAGTGTGCGTGTGTGTGTGTGTGTGGGTGGGTGGTTCTGTGGGTGTCACAGGTTCTGCTGGAAAGAGAAAGGCAGCATGCTGAGACGTGCAGCACTGTATCCTGCTCCTGTCTCTGTCACATTATGCACTGATTAGAGAAGGGAGCTGGCCGAACACACACACACGCACACACACACATTCAGAAGCATATAAGATATACTAAGATATATCCATCCTCATTACCTCTTTTTCCTTTTTCCTTCCATCCTCTCATTGTCTGATCTGTTTTTTAGTTAGTTTTTTCAGGATTACAGTTTTTTGGATCTACAAGTCCCATTGATTTTTAAGGGGATTGCTAATGGGAGCCAGGATTCTGCTTTTTGTGTTGCCTGCTTTCTCCTTTCTGTCAATCTCCTCTCTCTCCAGCTTTATTCCATTTGTCTTCCTCCCTCACTACCCCTCTTTTTTACCTCCCTTCATTTCACTACTCTTCACTAACAGAGTGATCTGTCATCCCTACCCCCTCATTAATCCAGTGATTAGCTGTCCTCTAATTGGATCTCTCTTTCTTTCTGTGATACACACACACACACACACACACACACACACACACACGTGTCATCTAATTGGTGAGTTCAATAGATGTTCTGCTATTAAAGAGGCCAGTCAGCCTGTAGAATGGGCTGGGATTATAGATGTCAGGGTTGGGGTTTGAGTGACAGCGGCAGGGCGACCCCTCTGTTAATACTGGCTGGTTCACTACTGTATTTCTGCTGTTAACATTGGTTCAACTGTCAGCTCAACCACAATGAAGACAACTGGGTTGAAATGAATGAGGCAGGGGTGAAGTCATTTCACTTTCAGTTCACTCATTCAAAATGTAAATTAAAACTACAAATGGCACACTAATAATGGGGCATTCTTTTTAAATTTTTTAATAATTACTTTAATACCAACTTACTTTTAGGACAAATTTTCTAATTTTGTAGAAAATCCACCCACTGAATGGACTTAATGTTTATTGAATCCAATTCCAAAGTTGACTCAGGGTTTATTGTGACGAGGTGGAGAATAGGAATAGATTGCGGCGCAGTTTCAGTGTTTGTCTTGCACTCAGTGAAGTGGCATTTGGTCTCTTCATTGTTTATATTCACTCAGCCATTTGTGACCACAGTCCTCCTTGCCCAGCTTCAACAAATAAAGGGTTTCATTCCAAAATAGTATACATCCATTTTAGAAAAACTTGGCAACCTTCGATTCAACAGTCAACATTTAAAAAATTCAGATGGTTATATTCTCAAAAACATGCAACATTCTGAAGACAACTAGAACTGTAACAGCAACCCATAATTTAGTCTTATGCCATAATTCGTAAGAGTAGGCATCACTTAAAAAAAGCATGAATTTGTAGTACATTTTGGAATCCAAAAAAAGATACACCCAACAGAAGCCACAGAGTTCCCACAACTCCTCAGCCAAAAAATCTCTGAGAAATCAATGATGATTATGTTTGGATCTGGTCATGAGAAAGTAATTTGAATGAACTGGGATTGGCTATGGGTTGTGCACATTGAGTGTCATTCTCACAGCACAGAGTACATGATTCAGCAGCTGGCCATGTTCAGACTTGAAGCTGTTTTCTGTTGTGTCTTAGTCATTCAATCCATCCTCTAGCGCTCCTGTAACCCTACCATTACCCTCCAGCAACCCAACAAACACATTAACTTTTCCTGCCAGCACTTGTTTTGTCAGTCTTCGGTTGGATTTTATTGGATACATTCATAACTGGCTTTCTTGCGTGAGAGTGTTTTTTTTAGGTATTTTTTCACATACTGTGGCTCATATATAAACTGTTGCTGGAAAGTGCTGCAACATCCACACTCATTGTGCTAAATTATTTATATCCAGCATAGCAAATGCAGATTCTGTAAGAGTGAATTATTGAAAGTGTGTACTATAGCGGGGTGAGATCGTTCAAAGTCAAATGCTTTTTCTGTTTTGAACCCCCGAGGGAAATCCGACAAGCCCATTTGTGAAAGTATCACATCTTAGCATCTCATCAAAGATGTTTAATAACAGCAACCTTTAATTTCTATCAGCGGGGAACATTTTACCACATCCCTTCCAGCGTGGCATCCTCAGTCCCCCAGCGTGTGGTTGTGAGTTTATGAAGGTGTTTAGATGTGCATATTATGTTGTGTCCCAGTTTAGCTGGAGGCTGCTGTGGTCTAACAAGGCAAGTGAACAGAGCAGATACGCTGCAGACATCGCTGCCTGACACACTTCTGAGGAAATGTCAACGAAGTGGGGCAGAAAAGGTTGGAGTGAACTCTCGGCTCACTCAAAGTCTCTTTTGAAGTGTCTGCCTTTGTCTTTCTCTTTCTGTCTCTCTCCATCCATCTCTCTCTCTCTCTCTTTCTTTCTCTCTGGCTCTTTCTTACTCTCTCTCGCTCTCTTACTCTCTCTCGCTCTCTCTCTCTCTCTCTCTCTCTCTCTCTCTTTTTCTTTCTGTATATATAATTTCTGAAGCTTGTTTCCCTGTCTCTTGCGAATGTGCAAATACATTATAAAACTGACAGGCAGACACATACACAGACACACACACACTTGTAATGCAATTTTCAATTTATGTGACTCATCATCAACAGCTTCCCTTTCTGTCTCGCCTATAGACAACAGGCCAAGCTGTGTGCTGTGGCTGTGTAGTATATAGGCTTATTTTTTACCAAGGCTAGGCCCCGGGGCAAGATGATGCAGCTTGGGCAGAATTAGCCACTGTGTATGTGTGTGTGTGTGTGTGTGTGCGTGCCACACTTCTTCCCCCTGCCACTGGGGACGTGGCATCACACACTGAATGCAAATCCCGTTAGCACACCGAAGGGTCAGACCTCACCCCGCAACTTAATTGCCTTTTCCGTCGTCGGAGTCCTTCAAGGCTTCAGCTCACTTCTAGCATAGAGGACTGACAATGAGGTGGGATAACATTAGCATGCTGTTAGAGCAAGCTGTGCTGTGTGAATTTAGTGTAGCTGAGCTTGGCATGCTGTAGCTTTTAGTTGCATATTTGTTAAATGCAGGCTTACCAAAGCTGACAGAGGGTAAAAACCAAGCAGATTGGTGCCTCATATGGCCCAGGAGAATGTAACTTGTTCACTAAGGACTCATATTACTAAACTGTCTCAAGCTTTCCAAGAAAAGCTTCAAAGATAGGTTTAGAAACGGTTTATAGTTGAATGAAGAGAAGCCACTTAAATATTAGGCATTTAGCCGATGCCCTCATCCAGAGCACCCTAACGCGATTTCCCCATGGGGATCGAACGCATGACCTTTCTGCACTGGGACAGTCACTCAAAACTGTAAGCCACACTGTCTTCACATCCTGAATTGACTGAATTGAAAGTGAATCGACTGCAACCTTGTGTAAAGATTTGGCCCATCAGGTATGTGCAGACTGCAGCTCAGGAATGCCACCTTTAGTGTGGCTCTATAGCGCGACCCTCTTCTCCCAGCGTTAATGCAAATGAGATTTTTTTTAAAAACATTGCGAGGCAATATTTAACCAGGGGGGCTTTTCCTCTCCCTCTTTGGAATGGAGAGATAAGTGAAAATGATGGATCACATCCGAGTCGTTTGTCATGCGCTGACAATCCCGACAGCGCAATGGATGGCTTTCTCATTTGACCTCTGAGAACATCAAAAGAAAACAATATTGCACCTGCAGCCATTGGCCCAGTCTGTTAACCGAGTTTATGATATGATACCGGTGGTCGGTGGTTGACGGATTGAGCGGCGCGTCAGCCGTGACGAGGCGGCGGATCATTGATGCGTCCCTCGCTCCATTTGACTCCCACGTCAATCCCTCCTCCATCCAGCCAGAGAGAGACGGGCACCAGTGGATGAATGAATGAACAAATGAACTGAATTCAGTTGATTTTGGGATGGAGAAGAGAAGAGAGACAGGCTGAGAGAGTTGAAGTGCAGGAGAAATGGGTCGTTGTTTCATCCATTATATGAGCTAAACACTGACATTGCTTTGGAGCAGAAAGAAGAGTGATGTGAGTCACAGAGATGTGCACATAATCCAGGGAGGCTGATTGAATGTGGGTTCAGGCATGTTAACTACCGTGCTTTACAACACTACACATGTCAGCCTCAACAGTAAAGGCTGATGGAGATCTGGTTGGTGATTGGTTGAGGGGTCCAGGGGATTGCTGACATGTTGTCATGAGAACCATTGTCATGGATATGGATTATGATTTCACTTCCCCATATTTAATGATTGTAGCTGGTTTGCTCGCAGTCAGCACAACTTCAGGATGTTTGATTAGAGATGAGTGCTACAGTCTGCAGTATGCACATACACATGACACTGTCTCTGCCACACACACACACACACACACATTGCTTACTCAGACACAGTGTTATTAAACATAACCAAATAACACTAGGTTACATAACCAAGTGATATTATATTAATTTCTGCTCCCTGCCCAATAGGCTTAGCCAAAGACATCGTAATGATGCTCTGCCAGCATTGATGCCCAACTAATGAACAAACTCACACCAGGGAAGGGGAGAAAGACAGAGCTAGCCTGGGGGAGGAGGAGAAAAGATAAGACAAGTTCTGTGTGCCCCAAAGGCTGTAAAGCAGAATTGGACTATCGCTTTAATTTCCCTCTCTCTGTTCATTTGGAGTGGTGGAGTTTGGCTGCAGGTGGAATCCCTGTTTAATTACGAGTGGAGGAGGGAGGGAAAGAGCAGGATGAGGAGAGGAATAGAGATGAGGCAGGAGAATTAGTTGATAATAAAAGTCTCTGCAGATTTAATAAATGATCAGTCTCCCACCGCAGGCCGAGTGGAGCGCCCCTGGCGTTACAGAGGAGCTGGGAGGGAAGGGGGACAGAAATAGAACTGGAGAGAGACTAAGTCAAGCTTCACCTTCTCTACCTTACTGTAGTGATGAACACCTTATAGTGGAGAATACACTTATAGAAAAAACTCACTCTCCCATCTCCCAGGTACATAATAGACACATATATGTAAGGATTGATGCTATTTTGCTACCGCAGTAAATGATCACACACCGCTTCATCTCTCTCCCTAGACATTAAAGCATCGAGTCCCTCTGTCATCTCTGCGTTTTTAAAAGCATGATTATATTCAGCAGCTTCTGTCTCTCCCTATTGTGAAAGGAGGGAGAGTGCGGTGTGTAATAGCTGTCATTTGCTCACCTGAAACAGGAGGGAATTATCAATGCCGTGCACCCCATCCTTTGTATTTATTCCTGCCGATATGATAGTGCAGCCATAGTGAAGAGACAGTGAGCCGTAATGGTTGCCTCTGTGGCAAAACCCATGAAGAAGGTAGCATGAAATGAATGTGATATCGAGATGAGAGAGACAAGGGGTGCATTGGGTCGTTTAGCCACCAAATCCCTCTATTTTTTTGATAAAAGAGGGGACAAAAGTGTTGCCTGCGTGTGTGTGTGTGTGTGTGTGTGTGCGTCAGTCAGAGAGAGTTGAGGCTTAGGAGAGATGATGAATGTATGATCTTACACACCTCAGAGCTTTTGAGCGACAGAGAAAGAGAGATAGACAGAAAGAGAGAAAGAGAATGAATGATATCAGGGTGCGAGCTCTGGAACAGAGGGCTCACATTGGCACCCATTGCCTCAGCTTGGCTCTGAAAATGATGTGTGTTTGTCTTTGTGTGTGTGTGTGTGTTTTATCTGTTGAGAAAACCATTTCCCCAGATGCAGGCATCTGAGGCCTCGATAGGCATCAGGAGGCCCCTTCCATTCTACGAAATCTAAATCTGTGTGTGTGTTTGTATATGTGTATACACGTGGGTGGTGTGTGTATCAGCGTATCTGCCACCGATGAAGTGTTAAATTATAAAGCATTCAGATATGGAGGCATTGTTTGCTACAGCTCTGTCTGGGTGCTTAGCTTTCCTGCAGATCACAAGGTGACAAACCACTCGATTCGGTGACACGGCTACGTGGATTACATAAACAAACACACACACACACACACACACACACACACACAGGGAGATTGTGGTTTCATATACTCTCATGATAAGGATTTGGCAGCTGAAATCCCTCCATAGGCTGACACAATGGCCTTTCTCTCCAGTGACTAACAGGTTATTTAGCTGGCAGTGGGCTGAGGCAGTGGGGGAGCTTATCACAGGAAGGGAGGAGCAAGTATGGAAGGAGAAAGGGGGGAGGGGGGTCGGGGTGGGAGGGGTGGAAAATGACAGGATGGGAGGGAATCCATCATGTGAGATGCAACGAAGATCAGTGTTGAATTTGATCACATGCACACACACATACATGCACGACTATCTCTCTGATTCCATCTCAAACTCATTCCCTTTATCTACTTTATGCATATGTGCTTCTACGCAATAGGGAGGGCAAAACATGCCCTCTGATTTTTCCTACAACACACACACACACGCACACGCACAAGCACACACACACACTTACACAAAACACACAGATGCACATGCATTGTTTCTAATCTGTAATAGCTTGCAGGATTCCTCTTGACTTTGACAAGGTGATACGCCCCCTTCGAATTCATTGAGCTGTGTGTGTGTGTATGTGTGTGTGTGTGTGTGTGTGTGTGTGCGTGCATGCGCGCGCACATGTCTGTCTGAGCCGAAGCCCGCTATTTATAGTACTGGGAGAGAGACACAGGAGAGACAGAGAGACATAGATGTAGAGAGAAAGAGAGAGAGAGAGAGAGAGAGAGATGGAGAGGTATTTCAGAGCTAAATCTGAGCATTTCCATTTTTCTGCCAGCGTGTCAATGTCTTCATATCTGGGAAAAAAAATCTGACTCCAGTGACAGCGTGTGTATTTTTGTGGGTCACGTGCATCTGTGTGCGCGCATGTGTTGAAATGTGACTTTCACGGTTTGCATGCGAGTGTGTCTATGCTCATATTTATGGCATTGACGTGGTGTGTTTTCATGTGAGAGAGAGAGAGAGAGAGAGAGAGAGAGAGGGACTGTCAGGCAGAGATGTGCTGTGTGATAGTCATGTGTGTCCAACAGAGATAGTGCTGCCATCAGTGCCAGGGTGCGCTTTAGAGATACCACTAGGCGCCATTTTTCTGATCTCTTGTTACATTCGGTCATGCCGTACATTGGATAGGTCCATTATGATCCTTTTTAAACTTTTAAACATTGAAATCAGTCAGTAAAATGTGCTGCAAAGATATGTTTATTGGCATCAGGTTTGTCCAGAGGTAGAAACTGCAACCAATATCCAAAAGGTTGCTGGTTTGATTCTCAACACTGATGTACACTGGTGTACTGTAACTGTGAGCTGATTTGATGATTTGAAGGTGACCTGGATTACATCAATATGTGTTTATCTAAAGACAGATTACTTTGTGTAAAACAGCATTAAAAAAAGTGATAGGTAGGAAAAGCTGTGTCTTAAATTCAAAACATTTACTTTATCCATTGATTATAGAAGTGACTAAGTGGTGAAGAGGCTGAATGGATGTGTGATGATCGGCTTGGAAATCATATTGTTTCACTTGAAACATAACCCAGAAAAAAAAAATCGAATCATATCATTTCTCTTATCCAGAAATCTTTGGCATGTATATCTGGCTGTATTTTTTCACTGTGGGATAAGTATTTGCCACAGAAAAATGTTTTCATATCTACCAAAGGTATTAAACGTCCTTGGCTGATTTATTAAGAGATTTGAGGACGGAGAGAGAGAGAGAAGAGAAAGATTTGTTTACTCTCAGCTTCATCTGAAACTCTGTTTTCAAGCTTGAAATGCAGTGTGTGCAGACAGAAACACACACACACACGCACACACACACACACACACACGGCTATCCCCTCGTCATAACCCAATAGCAGTCCCACGCTGATGATGTCGTCTCTCTCTTCTCTCGGCGAGTGACAGCGGTCATCCACCAATGACGGCTCATTAATCAAAAGTGCCAGCAACACCTATTATTGCGCCATGCTGTTACCATGGTGACAGGAGGAGGGGACAGCTAAGGTCTATCTCAGCTTTGCCCCTTGCACTCAGTCACTCAAGGCCCATGCCAATCAGTGCCAGTCAATGCCAGTATGAATTGGCAGGACCATATATCATAATAGATAGACCGCTGTCCCAAACGGTGAAGTTGCCCATATGGAGCCAATGAAGAGAGATGGAGGCTGTTAAGCAATTACATTTTCATGAAAATCAGTATCAAAAGACTTTGCATTGTAACTTTACATATTGTTTTGATTTGTTTGATATGGACTTTTAAAAAGGTCATGGCCTGTCAATACAACCTATCAAACTCTTTCTAAGTGTAGTATTGCTTTGCTTATCCTTGTTTTTTTTGGCCAATTCTGAAGGAAATCTATGGTTTCTTAGGTGGAGTAGGACATCCCATAGACACACTAGCATGGAAGAACACAACTCGACCATCATCCAACTATTTATACACCCTGTCACACTTAAATATCTGATTTAGAGAACTTGTATTACTTATAAGGCATCACTTGGTGCATGGCGAAATTCATTTTAAGCTTGTCTAACCTGAGGAGTGTTCTGTAAGTCTATGAGTAATTGTGGAAGAGCAGTTTCTGTATTGTGTATTCTGAGCTTAGGGACAGGCCCTGGATCCATATATTAACATAGATTCCCTATCTCTCTCTCTCACACACACACATACCTCTGAAACACACACAGACACACACACGTCCCATGGCCTACCTGAACATTACATTTCTTTAACATTTTAAATCATTACATTTCTCTTGCCTTTCCCTTGTTCTCTCATCCTCTCTCTTTCTCACTTCTGTCATTGCCTTTCAGTATTTCTCCTCTCCCTCATTCCATTCACACACTCTTACAGAGTTATGTGCACTAAAAATGTAAATGCTCTGCCAGTGTGAAATGTCACTTTAGTGTCATGCTCAAGGGGCCTTTGAGTGTCTCCGCTGTTTGTAACCCTGTGTGTTTGTCTCTCTGTAGTTGTCGAGGGTGCCGGTGGAGGCCTGTGGTCAGTACTCAACCTGCAGTGAATGTCTTGGATCAGGAGATCCCCACTGTGGCTGGTGTGTCCTGCACAACATGTAAGTACTGATTACCAGAGACCTACACACACACACACACACACACACACACACACACACACACACACTCTGATTCTCTCTCTTTCACTCTCCACACACAGATACACTCTATCTCTCCACTCCCTTCCCACTGACCATTGATTCTCTGAGCCTCCCACACATTAGCCGTCCAGAGAGGGCCAGTGTTTGGGTGGTTATCCTCCCCTACCTCCCTGACGCCTGGGCCCATGCCCAGCACTCCATCCCCTGCAGCCCTGGAGCACTCAGGGACTCCTGTAGCGAGCCCAAGCCAGCCTCAGATAGCTTTCCTGGGGCTCGGCCTCGTGCCAGCACCCCCCTTAGATCCATTACCAAACCGAGCCACTGGCATCGTTTACCGGCCCTGAAACCAGAGCCCGCTGAGAGCACAGATACCGGCGGGCACTGCCAGGGTTCTGATGGGCGCCGCTCCAAACTGCAGGAGTTGACATGGGGGGATTGATAGCTACTGTGATTATGGGAAACAATTTTCTTTTTTTTTGGCATTATTTTGCCTTTATTAAATAGTTTAAAGTGGAGAGAATCAGGAAAGACTGGGAGAGAGAGGGGGATGACATGCAACAAAGGTCGAAAGTTGCGGTTACAGGGTATGCACCTTAGACCACTGAGCCACCAGGACATCCCGACTGTGGGAAACTACTGAATGAGATCACATAGTTAAATTCATTATCCTCAAACTCACTCTACCTCTGCCTCGCTGAATTGTTTTCTCTTTCTCCTATTTTCCCGCTTCTCCCTCTCTCCTTCTCTGTCCGTATTGCTCTCTCTCTCTCTCTCTCTTTCTTGCTCTCTCTTTCTCTGTTGCTCTCTCTCTCACACACACACACACACACGCACACACCCCAATTGCTGTCAAGCCCCTGTCCCTCTAGATTGGAGTGGGAGATAGTGCTTGCTGGGGGCAGGGAGATTTCCCACTCCACTGTAAATTGAAAATTGGTTTCTTGTGCTGGTGCTAGCCCTGGGGTAGTGTGTGTGTGTGTCTCTGTGTATGTCTGCGTACGTGTGTGTGTGTGTGTGACTGAGTACATTTAGCGCCTTCATCCCTGCTGGCAGTGAGAGGACATGGCGAGGGCAGAGAAGCAGCAGGAGTGTGACAGAGAAATCGCAGTGGAACCAACACATTGAAACCCAGAGAGAGAGAGGGGGAAGGAGAGGGAGAGATAGACAGAGGGAGAAACGGAGAGTAGAAGAGAGAGACGGATGGAGAGATGATAGAGGGAGAGAGGTAAGGAATCAGAGAGACTTGGGAATTCCGCAGAAAGAAAGAAAACATCAGTAATGACGGATACAAACTGCTAAGAGAGAGCAGCCGTGAATGAAAGACGGAAATGTAAAAAAAAAATCAGAGAGAGATCAGCAAAGGGACTGAGAGAGAGAAAGAGAGAGTGAGTTTGTTTGTGACAGAGTGAGGGAAGAAGGAAAAGTGGAATGTGTGTGCATGTGTGTGTGTGTGTGTGTGTGTGCGTGTGTGTGTGTGTGTGTGTGTGTGTGTGTTTGAGGTCTCCAGGGTACAGAGTGCATTAGCAGACAGAGGACACACACTGATGGGGTATGGGTCACATACCAGAGGTCAGAGGCAAAGTCACACACTCACTCACTCAGACACACACACACACACACACACACATATATACATACACATATACACACAAACCTAATGCATTAGTAGAGTCTAGAGGTTTCAAGTTTATGGCCACCGCTTGCTTCCCTTTCCCTCTCTATATAAATTGAAAATCAATATCAAACCTAGGCTGCATTCCAGCAAGTCACATATTCCTAGATTCATCTTAAAAAAGTTTTACACAACATTTAATTTTAGACAAAAAGGAATGGGCGATGTAAACAACCAAGTAAGGGCACAAGAGCAGCCATTCTGCACATATTTCCAATGACAACTTCAACTTGTTTAAATGTTAGGTAACATTGCTAATTGGAATTTTTTGAGTATGTGCACCTGTAAGTGAATACTGTGTGCGCATGGGTGCATGTATGTGTGCATGCATGCGCAAGTGTGTGTGTGTGTGTTTGTGTGCAAAAGCCCTCTAAAACCCTGGACATCCTCCCAGTCAGAGCAAATGGGTGGCCACAGATTGTCCTGTCACACTTAGCCTGATAGAATCAGTTCGCCTCAGCTCACCTCTCTACACACACACACACACACACAAGGGCAGACGCACGCACGCACACACACGCCTTGCTGGAGAATTAGTGTCAAGCCGACAAAACGAGAATAGAACCGAAAGAGAGAAAATAACCAAAATGCCAGTTATTTGCCACTTTAGGCAATCTCAGGTGTCTAGGTGAGTGTTTCACCATCACAAGGGTAGAAACAGAGATTACAGGTGTAATGTGTGTGTGTCTTCAATAAAATAATAAAAAGGAGGAGGAAGAAAGAAAGATCACAAACTAGTTCTCTGGTTACCACAAGTGTTAACATAGCAACCAATTCTATTTTTCATAAAGCATGGCAACAATATAGAAATGTGTAGTGTTCATATGAGACATGTGAACCTTCCATCATTTGGACACCATTTCTCCCCTCCTCAACTCACCCATCCAACACACACACACACACACACACACACAAATGCACGGCAGAAGCCAGTCTGATTGATTGACCCTGGGTTTACCTTTCCCAACCTCCTCACCCCTCTCAGACCCCCAGCTTGTGAATTCTTAACAGGGTCGTGGTGTAACTGAAACCCCCCCGAGTGCCGCCTCCACCGCAGAGCAGGCGGGACTTCATGCCCCTGCTTTAATCGCTCCTGTTTGTCTGCTCTCTATTGTTCTCTGCTCTGTTGAAAGATCCCAATAAACAATAAACCACTGTTGTGTTTGGACGTACAGGATTTTACCAACTAGAGCCAGCTCAGTTTAGTAGCTCGCCTATTTCAGTGGCTGACTTTCTCTCTGGCTTTCTTTAAGTGTCTTTCCAAATTGTGAATTTAGGCTTGACCTACGCCTAGACTCAATGATCATTACTACCACCCTTGCCAGGTCCACAGCACATTTTGGTCACCAACCTGTAATATAGGAAGCACCTTTTAGACATACAATTTCTTATATTAAAGAAATTAATTAATGACACTAAAGCAATGGGTCAATATCTAAAGGTCTAAAGATCAAGATTAAGCAAATAGTATTCACTGTTCGAAACTGCAGCGGCCCATTTGACAATACCCAGTACACTGTGTTGGGCCAATGTGTCACACACACTACACTCAATTAAGGCAATTTATAGGAGCAACATATGGTGGGAGTGGGAATTTCAAATTACTTTCTCCCTTCCCGCATGTTCCTCCCATCCTCTTCGTCTGTTTTCTTGAGTTAGACTGGATATTGATGGAGAAACAAAACTCCGGAGAGAGGCTGTGGCAAATCTTTGGCTTTCCTAGAAGACATTGGGAACAGCAGTCTGCTTTTTGAGTACTCTAGTGGATACAGATCACGCAGATGCGCACACACACATACATACATTCATACAAACTGTGCCCACACTGATATATTCACCACATAAACATGTCAGTTATGTTTTTTCCTGCAGGTCAGTTGTCTGGTCTCTTGAGGATAATTATAAAACACTCTGCTGTCTGGACAAGTAAACACACACATGCACAGGCACACAGGGCCTCTACCAAAGTTATGCTTCGATGGTCACCAGGGAAACTCCCCAGCGTGGTAACATGCCTCACAACTCTGTGTGTGTGTGTCTGTGTGTGTGTCCCTTTCCCCCTCCTTCCCCGCGCCCCTTTCATTTATTTGAAAGTCAAGTGAGGTCAATAGTGCTGCCAGCAGACCATGAAGAGGCCTAATCCTCAGCCTGATGGAAGACGTCCTGCTAGATCCCCCTAACACCCGGGGAGAAGGGGAACATACTCTGTTTCAGATAATGTCCATAGATACACAGCAGGCAGGGCCAGGCTAAGTGGAAAGAAACGGGAAACAAACACACTAGTGAGGAACACACTTGTCCTCCATTCACAGATTCCCATCTAAAATGAAGTATTTTTGGATCTGACAGTCCCTGTAGTCAACAGATTGTAAAATCCTAAGAATCCAAATCTCTAATACTAACAAGCATAGAGACTAATAGCATCACTAGCATGCCAGCTGTGCTTTGCAAGCTTCGAAAGTGTGTTTTTACAGCCATCTTCCAAACCTCAGAGGAGAAATAGCTAACAGACGTTGCTTCATACAATTTAGATGGGCTGAAGAGAGAGAAAGGAGGATGGGGAAAGAGAAAGTTGAAGAAAGAAGGAGAGGGGTCATCTTCCTGGGAGATAGTGTGACAGCGAATTAACAATGCATTAAGTCTGTCCCTAGTGTGTAGACTACACACACACACACACACACACACACACACACACACGCCTGTCCCACAGCCCTCCCCTACAGGCTCCTCAGCCCTAACAATTGTAACGCCATGTGCAGTGCCAACTGCACCATGTGATATTCCGAGGATAGAAATATTCATCTTCATTTGTCCTTCAGTCTCATCGCACCTCCACTTGAGCTTCTTAGCAGAACAAAAGGCGTTAACAATGTTGTCGTTCATAGAAATGATTGGAGCTAAATTAATTAGTGCCTCACACACACACACGCACACACACACACACACACACACACACACACACACAGTATAGTGCCATTTCATTCTAAAAGTGGCACATCACTCTCAGAATGAAATGGCACTCCTATCTATTTATAGATAGATGGATGGATGGATAGATGGATGGATGGATAGATAGATAGATAGATAGATAGATAGATAGATAGATAGATAGATAGATAGATAGATAGATAGATGTACAGAGAATAGCATAAGAAAGAAGGCAGAGGGGAGAGAGAATCAGTCAACACTGAGAGGAGTGAAAAAGAAAATGAGTGGAAGCAGAGAGAGAATGTAATCAATAAAGAAGTAGTGAGAAAGGTAAAAAGGGACAGGGATCAATTTGCCATGAATGATTATGGAGAATGAATGCGCTGTGTTTATATTCTACAAGGCTGTCTTATGAAATGTTTGGCCTCGCTTGGCCAAGGCGAGAAAGATTTTTACAAAGAAAAGAAATATGAAAACAGGCACCCAGTAGTCTACCAGTCCACTGACTCCAGACCAAAGTCTTACACAATGCATCTTTAATAACATGTACCAAAAACGCCAATACACAAGGAGCACTTAGAATACACAACTGACACACACACACACACACACACACACACACACACACACACACAGGGGGGTGGAAAGAGGGGTGTTGAGGGGAAGGATAGCATGCAGTACCAGTTCTAAGTGTTCTCTCAGATAGTTTGTTGTTCCCAATCAACCTTGAAATCACCTCACTGGTCTGAGAGCGAGCAGGATGGCAAGCGCTCTCTCTCTCTCTCTCTCTCTCTCTCTCTCTCTCTCTCTCTCTCTGCCTCTCTCGCTCAGCTTTGCCTTTATTTACTCTATAGATCGGTGAGAGGAGCTGTTAGGGAGAACACCAGGGGAAGAGGAGAAAAGCAATCAATAGTACAGGGGAGGAAATCAACAGGAGTAGATG
>NC_136020.1:11535652-11588152 GCF_048128805.1 Centroberyx gerrardi
TGAGAAAGAAGGATAGTAGAAAAAATAGAAAAATACTCAATTAGAAACAATGATGTTTAAGTTAAATTATCGTTAGCTTGCTATACTCCAACAAGCAGACAAAACTACTACTATCATATTCACCTGTAGCAACAACAAAACTTTGCTCAGCCAAGATGAAAATGTAGAGTGCAAAGCAAAGGGCTTGGTGTCAGAAGCCCAGGAGGGGTCACAGGACGTCCTCTACATGGGAGCAGACTGAATATGACTGAATGGGACCCAATGAATCTGACACAGCAAATCAGACATCAAATCTGAGTGTAAAATCTCTCTATTTTGGTGAATAATGACAGCTGGCTAGGTGACAGATTACTACACTTACACCCTTTTTTCATCTCTAACTGTTACAAACTAAATTACAAATGGTAACCTCCCATATTAGTTGGTCCCTGGTCCCATTGAGTTATTTACATTTAGCTAATGGTGATGAAAATCCACCTTCATTTTTCTTTTTTATAGTGTGCAGGCTTCTGATCCGTTTTTAACTGAGGACTTGCTTATTAAGATTATTAAGACAAAACATGACACGAGTGTTTGTAGCAATGATGGCGATAATGGCAGGCTGGTAACTTACCCACTCAGCAAAGGAGTACGAGAGGTTGTGTGTGTGTGTGTGTGTGTGTGTGTAGTTTCTGTCAGAAGCTTACAGTTATCAGGTGTATACAAAAAAACATACAGCCAATCAATTATCAAAATTATGTGCAGTATCTGTAGTGACAGGTAGCCAGGCTGTGTGGTGGAAATGAGGCTTTTCGTGACGTTAAATGTCCTTTGAATCTCTGCGTATGTGCACATGCAGGCATGTAAGTGCACAGTACGTCATGGAGCAATGATGGGGCTTCAAGCTGGATGCTGATCATCTCTCTCTCTCTCTCTCTGGAGAGGTGTGTGAGGGTGTGTGTATCCGACCTTTACCCTGAAGATATCGTCCTCTGATGCGGCCGATACAGGCTCCTTCAGGCCTTTATCCAGCTCCTCCTCCACAGTCAGGTCTCCTGAGATGGCCCTCCGGATCTCTGGACCGATGTCATGGAGTGTCCGCAGGCCCGCCTACACACAGAGCAAAACATGCATAAACACACATGTGCAAATTGTACACATTTTTTAACAGTGTGTGAAAACCCTGATGAGCTGCACTGATCATGGGCTAATATGGTGGCTGTCAAATTTGTTTGTCAAAACCCCTGAAACAATGAATCTGGACTCACACAATGTTTATCTTTTTATAGTTTTGTCTACAATTCACTTAATCATTAGAAGAAGCTTTGATTCTGCAAAGTATTTCAAAGGGCCAAAAAACGCATGGCCTTATGAATATAGATTTGTTTGACATTACTTATATCATCTTGTGATCCATTAAATTCAGCTTGCAAATCCTCAAAATGATTTTGCAACCCCAAGTCCAAGATGTGTGTGTTTGAACCAAATTGATTTCAAAAGGTATATCAGTGTTTTGTCTGTCCTTTTTTGATGACAAATGAACTTAAACGAATATGTACAGATTTATGATTCATGTAAAAAATAGAATGTGTGTGTGTGTGTGTGTGTGTGTGTGTGTGTGTACCTGCAGAGAGAGAGCAGTCTTGGGGGGCACCTTGGCCACAAGCCCCTGTTCTTTCCTCTTCTTAAACTTGCGGAAATATTCCTGGATGAGGAAGGTGGCGTAGAACTTCCCGACTGTTACCTCATCATCTAGAGGAGATAAAAAAAACATGTAATCAAGATAGGTGGATGCTGAAAGTTGGCTTGCTATTCTGCAGAAAAACTGCTGCAAAATCCTACATTTTTAGTCGTAATAACAAAATCTCCATGAAATCATGGAGGGACTGGTAACTGCTCGAGTATGGTCAGTGAAAGACTACCTACTGAAATCTCTTGCACTTGTTTATTATTTGACTACTAGTGATTGTAAGATTCACAACCTGCCTGATTTGTGATATTATGATTGAACATGTGTTGTAAAAACCACTTACCACCAGCAGGGGGCACTACTTGATCCAGGAGTTTCATGCTGGTTCTCTTCCAGATCTTCTTCACTATTGCCCTCAGTTCCTCATTTGCCTGCTCCAGGTTACCTACACACACACACACACACACACACATACTTAGGATCAACATAGCAGACACACTCGCATACACTTATACACACAGCCAGGCCAGTGTGCAGGCTATAGTATGAGTGCGCATTGTGTATCTGTGTGAGAGAGAGTCTAGTGTGTATGTGTGTGTATGTGTATGTGTGTGTGTGTGTGTGTGTGTGTGAGTGAGTGTGTGTGTTACCTTCGGTCTTGATCCTGAGTGCGGTTCTGACCAGGGCGAACAGTGTGGCGTTGAACATTACCGTTCCATCGCTGTTCAGAGGCATGTTCATCGACACCAGACGCTGGAGGGGAGAGCACACACACACACACACACACACACACACACACACACACACAGTGACACATAAATATATATGATATTTAGAATTAAGCATGAGTAATATTACTTGTGAGCAGCCGGTCAGGTTGCTGGTGTTACTATGTGTCTTTCTGTTTGTGTAACACCACTAGTTGCTCCAGCTAGCAAACACTTTGCTGAAAATGAGCAGGCAATAGAACCACAATATCATCGCAATTGGTCTGAATGAAGACTAACAGGGGACAACAGGGGAGGGAATTACTGTCAAAGCCTAAATAAGTACAAATTTCTCTCTCTCCACACAAAATCTGTTGTCCATGTACCACTGGAGTCAGTATGCACTTGGCAAATAAATTCTGATTCTGGTTCTGAATAAAAAAAGCACTGGAATACATTCTGAATACTTATATAAGCAGTGTCTATTGTCACTGGGTCTGTTTGAGTGTCTGGCAAAATGATTCAAGCGCACCTCAGCAATTCAAAAGTTTTTGAAATCCTATTCAAATGTATTTTTTCCCACTTGGCTCTGTGGACTGCAGACACTGTTAGGTTGTGTGTGTGACTGTGTGTGTGCATGTGTTTTTGTAGCTATGAGAGTGTGTGTGTGTGTGTGTGTGTGTGTGTGTGTGTGTGTGTGTGTGTGTGTGTGTGTGTGTATGTGTGTGTGTGTGTGTGTGTGTGTGTGTGTACCTTGCAGGCCACCCTGTGCGGACAGAGCTTTCCAAAGCCGAGGGGGGGCTGGATTCTCCTTAGCAGAGTCACCACATCCAGGTGCTTTATCCTCCCCCTGGAAACAACACAGACATTACACTGATTCTGAATCCAACCACTGGAGAGGAAAGAGGGATTATACTGATGACATGCTTTGTCATTCTTTGCAGACTTAAACCCAAACTGCCAACTCAGTTAGAAATACAAGTGGTGAGTTGTGGCTTTTGCGATGCGAGAGTGATCTATCACACTTTGTGGTGAATTCCTACAACACAATCCACATGCATCCCCTTTATCAGCCGTTTTTGAATACCAACAGCTTTTTTCTGAAGCAAAACCAGTACAGTACATTTAGCTAAATTTGCTACCTAGGATCTGATTGGTCCCTAATTTTCTGACCTAAGCTAGCATTCAAATGCTATCCTTTCATATCTATGAGTCAGTCATTTGATACATCTAGTGAGTTTGCGAGGACTTACTTGGCCTCTGGGTCGTATTCAGCCCAGATCCTCTTGAACTCGTCTAGATGATGCGGCCCCAGGATCGACCAATCACGCGTCAGGTAGTCAAAGTTGTCCATGATGACGGCCACAAACAGGTTGATGATCTGAGGAGAATCAGGGTTGGGAAGGTCAATTTCTAAATGTCATCCGTTATAGATTACCTGCTTAAAATTTTAACCAATAACATCATGCGCTGGATTACTCAAACTCAGAAATGCAATGAGATTAGTTTCAGTGACTTTTGAATGACTTTGCTTTGATTACTCTAAAATCTATTGAATATACCATTAAATTCACTATTTATTCCAATTTACCAACTCCTACAACCACTTACCATGATGCGTAAGAAAAATAACAATTATCAAGGTCCATGAACTCCTTTTAAACTGTTTGATACCTTTTTCAATTTTTTTCCAGAAAGTGTCTGCAGTATGATTGTTATTATTTTTTCAGTCATTGTAATTAATTACCAATATTTGTGATCCTATTACTGTAATCTCGTTAAATATAATCCCTCTCTCTCTCTCTCCACTCACCAGAAAGGCACAGAGCATGTAGAAGCTGACTGATCCCTCTCTCGCTCGCTCTCTCTCTCTCTCTCTCTCTCTCTCTATGTTTCTATCTGTCTCTCCACTCACCAGAAAGGCACAGAGCATGTAGAAGCTGACAAAGTAAATGATAGCGAACTGGCTGCCACAGTCCTCGGTGGATGAGCTGTTCTCATTGGTCGATCCTTTCTCACACGGCCGCATGGGCGCGCACGCCAGCATGATCTCCTGCCACGCCTCACCTGTTGCACACCTGATAGACAGACACGTGCGCGCGTGCACACACACACACACACACACACACACACACACACACAAATACGCACATACATCGACGTACATATGCATGCAAAGACGCGCATATTGAGATGCACAAAAGACACGTATAGAGGCACGCATAGATGTGTGCATCGACACACCATGGAGTCATGTGTGCATGAACACACACACAGATGCATGGATGTGTGCACGTATGCACAGATGCATACAAATACGTAGTGACACACACATGCATGTGTAGACCCGCACACGCACATAGATACACATACACATAAGCAGACACATGAAGACAAATATACACACATAAACGCACGCACGCACGCGCACACACACACACACACACACACACACACACACACACACACACACACACAGGTGTTAGAGTCTGAACATCCTACAGAGCAATAAAAAGCAGGGATTGCAGGGTTAATAGCATCAGAACTGTCTCATCGTACACTGTTGGCTGAATTTACATAGCAACAGCAAAAACAATGTGACTTAATATCTGATTTTGTGGTACTGAGTAGATCAAAGCCTTGTCTAAACTATAGTCATCTTCCATTCTGAATACTTCCATACTATTGAGCATGCTACCTCTGTGGTTGCTGTTTTGCCTTATGGTCACTTTTGATGGGTTTTGCTGTTACTTTTTGATTAGGTGTTGATGGTTGACATATGGTCTGCTGGACATATTTGTATTGACTTTAAATTGCTGAGACTGAGGGCATGTTCCTCTAAGCGAAGTATGGAGTATCCAAGTGTGCTGGTTCTCTGAATGGAAGCCTGCTGTTTTATATTCCATGAAGGGGTCAGCCCATAGAAATAGAATGGATAGAAACGACCCTCTGTGGTTTATTATGGTAATCTGCTTACAGGTACAATAAGATGACCTCCATAGAATTTTGATAATCATAATCATCATTGGTAGTGAAATGTGTGGACAGCACATGATGCCCATTCTATCCTTTCAGTTTCTGCAGATCAGTTTTTGTCCCCTGCATGGAATCTTACCATCATCAAAACCACACAGGACAGAGAGGATTCTGGGACTGGATCCAGGCAATTTAAAAGAATAATGTTTTGTCAGTGGAGTCCCACAACTGTGCAGAAGATATCCTCCTCATTGGACCAGAATATTTGGCAGTAAATCAGTGTAAAATAAGTGTAAAACCTCAACGTCTTTGACAAATAATAACAACTGACTAACAAGTACTTTACAGAGGTGTAGACAAACAGAGTCTGGCTGCTGTTAAAGGAAAAATCCTTTCACAGCTGCTAAGTAACTGGTGATTGTGTGGCAGATCTTTTGGATGCTCACCAGCTTATTATGGTGATGTTATGGAGGGCATTGCTAAATATTTACAACCAGTGGCAGCAACATGGTGCCCATAGCACAAACTGGCAAAATGCTTTCATCATTGACTCTGCAGTAACTATTTGCTGCAATTCAGTTAACAGAGGTGGTTGAAAAACATCTACAGCTATCCTCGCATTTAGTTTATCAAATTCTCAGTGATAACCTTGAATATCAGAAGGGCCTTTTGCGGAGTAAATGGGAGAGAAAAAGTATAAAGTTATTGTTGGCAATGTGACATTAGAGAAAACAATGATGATGAGAAGAAAGAGAGGAAAAGAAGAGCATGATAATGATTGTGCAAAGAGAAGAGAGTCAGGGTGAAAGGGTCATGATCAGAAAAAGTGATTTTGAACTTATGAACAGAGGGAAAATAGAGGGAAGAGATTACGAGGAATGGGAAGGAGGAGGAAGAAGAGGGACTGAAAGAAACGAAAGGGGGAAAAGCACAAAATAATGGCGATGACGATGAGGAGTGCAGTGCCCTTCCTCACCTGAAGAGCAGCAGCACCGCCTGAGGAAACGTCTGGAAGTTGTTGTTCCTGTTGATCTGCGTGTTGTCCCGCAGCGCTATCTTACCAAACATCTGTACAGGAGGGGAGGAAGTGGTCACAGCACACAGGATATGAGGTCAGCATTGACGGGAGAAGGCGATTGCTCTCTGGGCCAATCAGAGTGAGAGGCCGGCTGTCCCCAACCAATCAAAACAAAGTGTCTTCCACTCATCATCAGTGATACAAACCATACAACAGCTAGTGGGAGAGAGAGAAACACACAGAGAGAGAGAAAGAAGAGAGACAGAGAAAAAGACTGGAACAAAGTGACAGCACAAACTAGAGAACGGAGAAAAGTGTAGGAGAAGAAGACGAAGAGACCGAACAGGAACTCTGGATGACAAGACTCCAGGAGGACAGACACAGGATGGAGGCTGGCTGGAGGAGAGAGGGGGAGAGAGAAAAACAAACACAGAGGGAGGGAGGGAGAAGAGGGGAGAGGGCAGCTTACCTGCATCCCGATGACAGCGTATATGAAGAATAGCATCACTATAAGCAGAGCTACGTAGGGCAGAGCCTGAAGGGGAGAGAGACACATCAGTAACAGGTCAACCATCACCCTGCACCAAGGTTACGGTCAATTCACTTTCATTCAAATCCAACATTTACGGAATTATTCTAAATGATTTTATTGTTGAACAAGTTTGATGAAGGTTTAGTTCTGCAAATTCTGAACGTTTAAGTTTTTTGAACATTTGAGGTACTCCGTCTACTTCCTGGAACTGTATGAAGTGAAAGTGAACTGATCCGTAACCCTGTGCGGCACAACACCAAAAACAAACCCGAACCAATCATCTGACTTTAGAGTGAAAAAGCTCAGTAAAATAGAAGCCGCTCTCTGAGCTTAGCCGGGAGACCAGTCCTAGCCGATATAAACTAAGACCCAAACACGCCCAGCAAAGCTATTTCTTCATTTAAAAGACCTGGGCCGTTGCGTAGAACTGGGCTCCTGGCTAACATTACCCCTGTGCCTGGGAGAGCAGGGCCAAGTCATGACAAATGCCACTGTCTGAGTTGAAAAATTGAGTTGAAAAGGTAGAGGAGAAGTTCAAATTTATCACCCACTGGCGAGTTGGGTCAAGATAAAAGAAAAAGTAAGAACAAAACAGAAGCAAAGATATGAAGAATTGTTATGCCCTACTGCTTAAAACTGGCTGTTGATGCAGTTAATGTATGTGTGGCCACTGCTGACTCTTGGATGGACTCATCTGTGCCATAACACCATGAGCCTGGTAGCAGTTGTACCATTCTTGATATAGCCAATTCCAATGACAGTAAACATGAAGTGGCCCATCTCAGCTAACACAGGAGAGAGAACAGATTATTTTATTCTCCCAAAACGTTCTATCAAATGATTTCCTTTTTTGGTGGAGTGCTTTGTTAAATTGATCTATGTCTTAACCCGCCTACAGGGAATGGTGAGCTCTTAAGGGTTAGTAGTAGGGTGTTGGAGAGAGAGGGAGAGAAGAAGAAGAAGAGGAGAGAGAAGAAGAGGCGAAGAAGCAGAGAGAGAATAGAAGAAGAGAGGAGTGGAGGGAAGAGGAGAAGAGAAATTGCTGATGGAAGGTTTTTGAGTCCCTGCCTGTGACCCTACATCCCTCCCTAACACTACAGCGAATCTCCTAAACCCCCCCTCCGTCACCTCACACCGTCCCTCTGTTTTCTCTCCTTCGCCATCATTCTTAAAGTTCTGATTGGACAAGACAGTCAGACGTCACGCCCCTCTGACTGTCCGCACCAATGGGAGATGGAGAAGAGGAGGGAGGAGGCAAGGAAAGGAAGGGCGGCTTCTGAGACTCCACCAGGCTGGATTTACACAAGAACAAGGAAATTAGATAGTTTTAACCCCCACGTGACCCCCATATTAATAAATATGGAAAAAAAACAAAACACTTCTAATCGGTGTTAATTAATGACCTAATTACCTGGTTGAGTGATGTTGTATGGTCACAAAATCATTTAATCAATTAATATGAAATATAATATTAAATTTTAATAATTGCAAATGGAAAATTAACTCGTTGAATCAAGATGGCAACTCAGGAGCAAATGAATTTGGGATCACAAAATATATAGAAAAATGAAGCTGCATGGGGTTAAAAGAAAAATCCAGTTTAAAATAAAACCCCCAAACAAAAGCTGCGATCTGGGTCACGCTGGGCTTAAAGCTCCACTTTCCTCTGCCATCTCCATCCCGTGTAAACCCGACCCCCCTGCTCTAGCATGTTGTGTCCGTTTCTCCCCTCACTTGGAAGGATTTGATGAAGGTCCACAGCAGGGTCCGAATCCCTTCCCCGCGAGACAGCAGCTTCACCAGCCTCATCACGCGGAACAGCCGGAAGAAGGTGATGGAGATCCTGGCGTTCTCTTCAGAGTTCTGCAGTCCCTTTTGGTGGGGTTTGGTGTTTTTAAAAAAAACACACAGGACGCATGGGGAGACATGCATACGGGTAGGGTGGGGACACACACACACACACACACACGCACGCACGCACGCACACACACACACACGCACACACATATACACACACACAGGATGCAAGGGGAACGTAGACATGGGTAGGCAGACACACACATACACACAGATACAGACATCCACACATACAGTCACACACACACACACACACACACACACACAAGTATAGACGAACACACATAAGCGCACATGCACACACAGATACACACATACACCAATGGGTGGATGTAAACACACACACACACAAACACACAAACACACAGACGTAAAAGAAACGCAGACGTACAAATAATAACACACATACACCGCATTCATATGCATATTCCCACCCACACATAGGTGTGGATGTAAACAGGCATAACACACACACACACACACACATATACAGGCACGCGCACACATACACACGCACACACACACACACACACACACACACACACACACGGTTAATAAATGGAAAGCTGCGTCCTACAAAGTCCCATCAAAATCAACTGACATAAGAGATTTGGGAGAGAATCGGGCAATCACGCTAATTTTAGCGGCTTCATGGAAAAATCACTTGGCAGCAAACAGATCGGCAACAACCTTGGCAACAAAACACCCATCACCTCTCTGAATACACCTGCTTCAGTCACTTTTCCTGATACACAGTGGGTAAATACAACCATGCAATCTGAATGCGTTCAAACCATGGTGGTAGTTCCCATGAGAGACAGGTAGTCATACTTCATTAAAAATAGAACTGGTTGCTATGCTAATTTGTGTAGTAGTAAGAGAGCTACTTCTAATCTTTCTCCTATTTTTCAGCTATAATCTTGAGAGTCTTCTTTACTGTGATTACAGGTATTTAAATCATGGCACTCTGCTGTTCCTCATACCTCGCCACAACACTGTCATGCCCATTATCACAGTAAAGGCCCTCTTGGGTGTTATTTCTATATTCTGCAATGTGATTGGACAAACAGGCACTCTAAACATGCTTTAGCAGCCCCTACAGTACATGTAGTTGTGTTATTCTGCACTAGTCTGGACTCAAATAATCATAATAATAGCCACAGACTAGTGGGCTGGTGAGATTTCCATCCATGGAGGTAATCTCTTTCATAAAAACACTGACAATAATTCACAACAGATACAGTAGTAAAATCCTAGCCCATAGAAAGATTCCTGTTGAGATAAATAATGCAGGGAAGCTAATTGTTTTTCTGTCACGGAGCACCTGGCCACCAGGAGGAACAATCTAAAGGTGACATTCAGGAGATAAGGATATTACTGTCCAGAGCAAGCACCCCCAGGTGAAAACACAATGTTTCTGTGGGTGGCAGATCCCTTCATCTTTAGCTTCTGGTTAATATGATCTTCTAGAAACCGCCTTCACCCCGGCAGTCCTTGTATTTGCAGAACCTGTTGCAGTGATAACACAGTGTTTTGCTTCACCAAGTAATCAATAATTTGGTGTGCCTTGGAAATTCTGTTTTTTCAGATGTGCCTTAGCAAGTACAAGGTTGCAATGCACCATAACTTTCTACCTTTCTGTTGTCTCATCCATCTATGAAGTGGCCATCCACAGTAAACTCAATGATGAAATATTCAGCCATGTAGTTGAGTGCTTTCCAATACAGATTTATTTATTTATGCCGCTGCTCATTCTCCAGGACAAAAAGGCTAAAAAAACAAAGGCAACAACAGCATTTGGCAAACAGCTTAAGATATGGCACAGTTTATACAACTGAGGCTCCAGTGTATTACTCACACAGCTGAATCAGTGTTGGCACTATTTGAAAACCATTCAGGCATTCTTTCTGTTGAAGATTGCTGTGCTGAAATCTAATAGCCACAGACTAGCAGATTGGTAAAATTTCAATCTCTTTCCTTTCATATTCCACCAATACCATCAACAACTAAAGTTACGACAGCAACAATAACAGTGATAGAGAACCAAGAAGCACCAAGATATAGGTAATAAACAAAACCCATCAACATCTAAGTACACACTACCACACAAATATATAATAGAATGCGTAAAATAAACTTGACCAAATACAAACACAGCATTTTTGCCATAACAATTTAAACATAAATCTTAACAGTGCCATACCATAACAGTCTACACACTATACCAATTAAAAGTGTCCCAGAAACACAAAATCAATCTTTCTGCCCATGAATCTGTTTGTCGCCATATGTGTGTTTTTCCAGGAAGCCGTCACTTCTTTATGCTAATCCCACAGAGAACACAGTGTGCTCCTAAAAAGGACTTGTCATTCTCCACACATCTTACTGTAGTTTGGGATAACAGATATCAAATGTTACTTTTCAACAAAATATATGTTAGAGATGTGCTAGCAGGCATATTTGAAGAGCTCATGTCTAAAATGCTCTATAAATATTAGAAGTTTGGAAAAAAAACATCACATCCAGTTCTTCATTCAATATCTCTAAGATACAGGTGAGCCAGTTTGTAAAAGTGTTGTCAAAGAACTTCATTTATCCTTTGAAAAGTACCATGATTTGTATTAATTTTGTGTCTCATGTTCCATATAGTGGACATTCAATTTTGTTGTGTTGACAAGTAACCCAAGATATGAGTTGTCCCAAACTACACTGATGGACATGTTGAAAAATGACACATCCTTTTTAAGAGTGTAGATCAAATTTCTGTACTGCATGTAATACCACAACTGGACCACAGTGGGAACCATTGTACCATTGAGAGAGAGAGAGTGGCAGTGAGCGGGAGAGATAGAGAGACAGAGGAAGAGAGTGAGAGAGAGAGACAGAGAGAGAGTGAGAGATGAAGGATAGTTTAAATTATTCAGAGAGACACCGAAACAGACAGACAGACAGACAGATTCATCAGTAGATAGATAGATAGATAGATAGATAGATAGTAAACAGGCAGGCCAGTGGAGAAGTGGAGGACAGGGAGACAGTGTGATAGCGTGACCATGATGGCTTGCACCAATGACGAAGCACTGAAGAGACCACACCCAGAGAATCAAATAAGGGAAGGGGGAGCAAGTTGCAAGCCATGTGGGGTGGGGGTGGGGGTGGGGGCGGTGGTCGGGGCTGCGGGCGCCATGGCAACGACAATAGCCACTCACAAAAAGTCACAAGACTCCAGTTATACTACGCCTGCACGATATGGTGTCCTTCACCATACACACACATATACATACACATATAAAACTGCAAACGACAACTACGAATACGTAATTTCAAGCATGCTGCAGAAGATGAGAGTGACAGCGGGGAGGAGAGATGACAGATGAACGAATGATTAGCCAAAAGGTTTGGATCATACCATGGATGGCGTGGTACGAGGAGGGATGGAGAGGTTGAGGGATGGAGGGACGGTGGAGGAGGAGGGGAGGCGGACGAGGTTACCGTCGGGGCGTACCATTGGTCTTACCACAGGGGGGTGAGAGGAGGAAGAGGAGGAGGAGGAGGACGAAGAGGAGGAGGACGAGGACGAGGAGGAGTCAGCTGGCTTTAAGGAAAGGCAACAAAGATCAGCACTAGAGCAGCGCCTCGGTGTGTGTGTGTGTCACTGAACATGTATGTGTGTGTGTGTTTTAGTGTTTATGTACATGTGTGTGTGAATGTGGGTAGAGGTGTGTGTAGTGAGAATTTTGCACTAGCCCGGACTAAAAATAACCACCAGGCTAGCGACTGTTCAATCTCTGATCAACTGTCGCATGGTTGGAAGGTGGAAAAAATAATTTAATCTGGGCCAGGAGGGGGAATTCTATATGATATTACTGTATATAAATATATATGTATAGACTGGCTTCATTCCCTGTGAGGGCCACAATATCAGGTAAGTCATCCCACAAGAGGCTGAAGTTTCCCATATCAGAATACTAGAATATTAAAACATATAGGAGCTGTAGGATATTGGGATATTTCCGCTCAACGCCTTGAGGGCCAAAATAATGAATGATGGTCCGGGTCAGCCAGAAGAGGGGGGGGGGGGAGGAGTTGACTGTGCATGTGTGTGCTGTGTGAGCCTATAGATGTGTGTGCATAATGTGTGTATGTGTGTGTGTGTGTGTGTGTGTGTGTGGTGGAGGGTAGAGGGGCGCCTCTGTAGCTATCTCTGTCTTTCTGCCAGCTGAAGCTACAGTACAGTAACAGTGTTTAAAGCTTTGGTTACAGTTGGGCTGGGTTTACCAAATGCATCTCGGCGTTAAAGGACACTGCCTGTTTTTTATATGTGCCATTCAGGTTGTTCTTTGACCTGACAGTAGTCTGAGATCCAAGTGAAACTGGAATGCGTGGCTTGGGCCTTTTATTTCTTTAACCAAATGTCTGTTATTACTTTCACCAAGTGTTATGCAACAGCTGCGCAGCCCTATGATCTCAATTAATGTTGTTTGTGGTTCATGGTGATTACCGATGAACCAAACCAAATTACATTTCAGTTTCATCTACTCTCAGGCCAAAGAGGCATCAGAATGTCACATAAAAAAAAGACAGGAATTGCCTCATAAGATCATCTCAGTTCCACTAGTATATAATCCAATGGACGAAGATGATTTTAGATCTAGGATGCTTTTGGGAAATCTTAAACCCGTAAGAATTGAGTGACACTGAAAAGCACACAGGTAGTATGCCACATAGGGAGACACTCACTGGTCATCCCAGGTATTGCAACATTTTAGACAGCTGAGAGCAATAGATTAACTTTAAATTTAATCTATGACTCAGGAACTGTTCAGTCTGCTGTGGTGTGGGCCCTGTTAAAATACCTTACCACAATATGAATGCACCGTTACTCCCATTCATTCCCTTGAATAAGACTGAACTGACGTAGCATGATTAGTGGCAGTAACAGCTAAGATTAGCTTGAGAGGTAGGCTAGTAGGAAGGAAGGAAGGAGAGAAAGAAGGAAGGAAGCGTGAAGGAAGTGAAAGAGATAAAAGGAACGGGGAGAATGAAGAAAAGGAAAGAAGGCATTAGTATATAAAAGATGGAAGGAAGGAAGTAATGGAGGTAGGAAGAAAAGATAAAATAATAAAAGAAGAAAGGAATTAGAAGGAATGAGGGAAAGAATGAAGGAAAGAAACAGGGAAGGAAGGAAGGAAGGAAGGAAGGAAGGAAGCATTTAAAGGTATCCCAACAGGGCCATACACACACCTGTATGATTACACACAGTAAGGGTGAACATGGGTACTATTTTACTACGGGGGTACTATTTTACTACAGGGGGAACTTTTTTTCTTACTACAGGGGTACTATTTTACTACAGGGGGAACTTTTTTTCTTACTACGGGGGTACTATTTTACTACAGGGGGAACTTTTTTTCTTACTACAGGGGTACTATTTTACTACAGGGGGAACTTTTTTTTTTACTACAGGGGTACTATTTTACTACAGGGGGAATTTTTTTACTACAGGGGTACTATTTTACTACAGGGGTACTATTTTACTACTGAGGTACTATTTTACTACAGGGGGAATTTTTTTACTACAGGGGTACTATTTTACTACAGGGGTACTATTTTACTACAGGGGGAACTTTTTTTTACTACAGGGGTACTATTTTACTACTGAGGTACTATTTTACTACAGGGGTACTATTTTACTACTGAGGTACTATTTTACTACAGGGGTACTATTTTACTACGGAGGAGCTTTTTTTTACTACAGGGGTACTATTTTACTACAGGGGTACTATTTTACTACAGGGGCACTATTTTACTACAGAGGTACTATTTTACAACAGAGGGTACTTTCTTTATTACAGGGGGTATTATTTTACTACAGGGGTACTATTTTACAACAGAGGGTACTTTCTTTATTAAAGGAGGTATTATTTTACTACAGGGGTACTATTTTACTACTGAGGGTACTATTTTACTACAGGGGTACTATTTTACTACAGGGGTGCTATTTTACTACAGGGGTACTATTTTACTACTGAGGGTACTATTTTACTACAGGGGTACTATTTTACTACAGGGGTGCTATTTTACTACTGAGGGTACTATTTTACTACAGGGGTACTATTTTACTACAGGGGTGCTATTTTACTACAGAGAGTGCTATTTTACTACTGAGGGTACTATTTTACTACAGGGGTACTATTACTATTATCAGGGTACTACTATAAAAGCGATACTATTTGATCAGCTTTTATTACGAGAATACATACACTAGAATATTGAGTGTGTTGAGGAGAACTGAGGTCCATTAAGGTGTGGTGGGAAGCAAAGAAGGAAGGAAGGAAGGAAGGAAGGAAGGAAGGAAGGAAGGAAGGAAGGAAGAAGGAAAGAACATGAGTTAGGAAGCGTGGGAAAGAAAGAGGGAAGGAAGGAGCGAAGGAAGGAGAGAATAATTTAAGTTGGGAAGAAAAGGAAGAACTGAAGAGAGGGAGGAAGTGCGTGTGTGTGTGTGTGTGTGTGTGTGTGTGTGTGTGTGTGTGTGCTGTATAAAGAGTGGTTGAGACTTGGTTTAACCCATGCTCAGTAGCATGGTTTGTGTCGCTGTAGTGTCGGAGAGAGACGGCCAACAATCCACTGTAGTCCGTCAAGAGAAAGCTGCCCAGCCTTTAGTTACAGAAAGGGCCAGCTGGGTCAATTTGAGCATAATGTAAATCTGGATTCGCTCCAGGTTCAAAGTGAAATCAAAGCTGACCCATGATAATTCTAGAAAATGGGTGGTTCTGTTCACTTTGAGTGCTCGGCGAACCAGAATCAAATTAAACTCAAATCACCCCACATCATATTTCTCCTTATGTTTTAATAAAACCAACATGAATCAACCAATCAGATGTTAGTGCAGTAGAGAGACTACAGTGGACTCGTGGCCCTAGAAGACCCATGCACGGAATGTAATTGTAACCAATAGAATTTCAGTAGAAAACACCAGTAGATTTTGAAATAAATACAGTCCATTCAGGCTGAACTGAAGTGCAGATGTGAGTTACTGTGACTGCCAGTATACTTGCAGCTCACAGCAGCTGTCAGCAGCTTATTTAAATAAGTATTTCATGTCAAGAACTGTTTTCTCACATTGCACGTCATTTTTCCGGGCAAAAAATTTCACAGTTCAGTAGGTAACATAGGTCTCTTGAAGACATTTTTATCCTAGAGTTTTAGTTTTGACACTAGACGAGATGTTTTTTCTTTTTCTCATTTTTAACTTATCTGTGTTTAAAGTGTAAACAAATGTAACGTACAAGTGGAATTTAATTTCATTTAATTTGTAGTCTTTAGAATTACGAATGTACCAGGACTATTTTGACTATTAGAATCACTATTCAAATACATAACGGATGATTTGTTGACCTCTCAGGTCACATGAAACGCATGAGAGACCCATGTTACCCAGCTTGCATTTCAGGTGAGCAAGCAGCACCGCAAACCAATGAGAAAGGAGAGAGAGAAAGAGAGAAAGAGAGAGATAAACATCCATAAAAGAGTTAAGTGCACTGAAAAAGGCTCAGAAAGAGAAGGAAAGAGAGGGAGATGGAGCAGAGGAGAGAAGGAGGAGGCATTCCGGAGAGAGAGAGAGAGTGACAGATAGATGCAGTCCATACTGGCATCGTCTGCAAGACACCGCTCAGAGCAAACCACTACCAATCTGTTCACACTAGTTCTACTCAAACCAAACCAAAAAGTAACAGAAATCATATAAGATTTAAGAAGCACCCGCAGGTTGCTAGGCAGAATTGGAGACCCAGAATTAAGGAGGGATTCTGATTTGCTGACCACAGAAAAAGAGCAGCTAATCTATGCCAACGAGCACCCTCGTATTGTGGAACAAAGCAGCAGGGTGGGTGCGCTCAATGGAGATGTTTTGGCCGTTCAATGTTTACTAAACGGAAAGTGATGACTTTTAAAATGTTGGCCTGTTAATGCACTTCACCATGCACTTAGGAATGCAATGACAGAGAGGCAGCTGTTGGCTAGCTACTACCATTAGTTTACATTAGCATTACTCAATATGTTAAAAAAGCATTCATTTCTGCTTAGCGCCTCATGAAATGCAGTGGCAGGCTAAAATTTAAAATGTCTTGGTAAAAGGGTCCCAGTTAAAAAACAGTCAGAGTTCTCACAGGATTGAAGTGCGGAGGGTTTCTTAAAAAAGAAAGATAAAAACATGGCAGTTCAAGAAAATTGCAACAACATTAATGGTAGCTTGGGCATCTCATCACCCAAATTATTAAAAACCACCAGAGAAGAAAAAAATAAAAAAAAGACTTGGGGCATGCCTTTAGGTTAGAAGTTAGAAAGAGAGAAAAAAAAAAGAATCAATCAGACTGCAAACCAATCAACCAAACCAATCAAACCAAATCAAAGCCATAATCCAAACCAAGGTATTAAGTGCAAAGT
Organism: Centroberyx gerrardi; assembly: GCF_048128805.1. Taxonomy (NCBI): domain Eukaryota; kingdom Metazoa; phylum Chordata; class Actinopteri; order Beryciformes; family Berycidae; genus Centroberyx; species Centroberyx gerrardi. Next base: position 11,552,857 of record NC_136020.1, read on the forward strand.
CAATGACCTGTATAGATGACAAAGATGCATATCTCTGGCCCAACGGTATAGTATAACCATCAGTGGCTATATATCATCAGTCTGCAGCAGAAATCTGATATCTCAAATAGTTTTTTACAATGTGACAGCTTTTATTAAGCGTCTGTCTGTCTGTCTGTCTATCTTGTATGACAATCTTGTAAGCACATTTTGCTCCAAGATCATAGACAACCTGATGAGAATTCATTGTGAAATGCCAAACCTCAATGGACGCCACCAGATAAATTAGTTGTCTGCAAGGCAACAGCAGAATATACAAAATTTTAGCGATACTATATTCCCTAAGGCTAAATTTCTGTAATAACTAGGTAGAATAATTGGATAAAAAAACATAGAATTGCTATGCACAGTCTAGAAATTAGACTGGTGTCATTCATAAGCAGCTTTGTCAACTCTCATGGGGACAGATAGATCCCCTTTCTAAAGGCAGGAAAACAACTGCCAAGCTCATACACCCCTGGGATACACTAAGCTGATTTGTATGCCTGACCAGTGCCGTCTGAGGTGAAACTCGCACTGCATTCCACCACAGGGGAACATGCCAGTGTTCCAGTGAGCATCTCTTTCCTTGGTTTCATATCCTCAAACCTGCGGTATACTTACAGTCGAGGAGGTGAGTGTACTGCAGCCAACTCTATACACGTGTCCCTGTTGCAATTATCTGTTTTTCATTGGAAACAAGTCTAGAATGGATGGGACATAGCCAAACACTGACGTAGCTAACAGATTTGTGTTTGGGAGGAGGGCCAAGGCTATAATGCACACAGTGCCCACCAAAGAAAAAGGTAGGTATACCAATTATAACTGTAATTACATTGAGCTACAAAAATGCCTCAAACTGACCTCAGGCTGTATGTCTACCACATACACATATCTATATGCAGGTTTCAGTATGTTACGTGGGCGAATGGTAGCAAATAAACTGAAAGCGTGTGGACTTTTACAACCGTACCTATAAGTCTGCAGTGGTTAAGCTGACAACAGTGTCTGTGGATATACAGTAGATGTGAATAGGATAGCTTTATCATGGTTTACTTTGTGATAAAGCATTGAAATGGGAGCTAAATTAAGCAATGAGAATCTATAAGTAACAATAAAGTACTGCGATCAAATGTTGTGTCCACAGGAGTGAGATGCAGTATGTTTTAACTGCTTTGTAGAAAGCAAGGAAGGCTGCTATTGTGTGCCTCTATGCTGTACCATGGAGTTGAAAGGTTTATGAACTGACACACAGACAGTATATCAAAGATAGACTGATGATATAGTTTCCTACAAACAACTTGTATTTATAAGTCACAAACATCTCTTTCAGAATTTAACGGATGGAAGCTTTTATAATGTGATGAGAGCAGTCTAAGAACCAGATGAAAGTAGAAGAGACGATTTCCTTCTCTTGTAAATCAGCTCAAAGAGCGACACTTAGCCTCTGTTAATGCTAAATGAATAGAAGTTGTGTCCAGCCATACTTTCCCTTTAACATGGTTCTTAGACTACTGTCTTGGCAAAGAGCAATTTGAATATCACATGAATAAAACAGCAATTATCCCTGAAGTGTAAATACGATAGACACTCAACATTTGACTTGTGTTTGGGATATTTGGCTTAGCATACACAACTGCATTCTCATTCAGCTCCACTGTTGACCATAGGCCCTTCACGTCGATAATAAATGAATTCATACATACATTTACATAAATTTCACGGGTCTGGAGTAAATCCATTTATGGATCAAATTGTTCCCCATGTCTGCACACTGCTATTGTCGGACAAAAATAAAACACGCAACTGCAACTTTGGTCTTTTCCTTTTTCTCACTTGAATTTAAAGTTTCCATGGTCATTTATGTATTGAGTGATTTTCACAACCGTCGGGTCAAAACAGCATTGTATAATTTCAAAAATGCACAAGAGAATGAGAAAATCTGCATTCTTTTCTTCATTCAAGAAAATCCTACTTTCTGCAGACACGTGGATGTTGTCCAACAACATATACCAGGCCTGGATATACCACCTTTGTATCCGTCATGCTATACAGTGTCAATCATGCCAGGGGAATGGACAATATCCCTGTGGCAATGATAAAAGATCAAATAAAACCAATGTGAAACCAAACCAAGTGCTGAGACAATGCAATAGTTTTGGTTCTATTGACAAATGCAATAGTTTCTGGTGCTATTGATGCTCAGCAGACCGAGGCATAAATACCTATCTGGGGCAGTTTCAAATATTAGAAAATCCATACAAAACACTAGGAGCATTATGAAAATCAAGTCTTGTTTGCCGCCTTGCATGCTGCGCTTTTAGCTTTTTACATTTCTGAAGATAAACAGAGGGGGGGAGGGATGGGAGCATTCCCTTATTAACATAAAAGTTGTTTTGCAGCCTCCATTGTTTACATTAGATTTAAATGGATAACTGAGAGGGAGTAATGATAATTTTACCTCCACTCTACTCCCCATGTTAAGTTTGAACCAAACGACCCCTGTCAAAAGGCATTCAAATGTCGAACAAGTTCAAATTGAGCGCATCTCAAAGTTCCCTAAGCATAATTTTAAATATTAGTGTTTAATAAACAGTTTTAAATAGCAGAAACCCTTTCGAGGGCAGCCTGCTGTGTTTTGATTGCCCTACATCTGGCCGTTTTCACTGCCAAACTCATTCAACCGTCTGTTGAGCTCAAATCTGGCACAGCTGAAGGTTCCTAATCATTTGAAAGCATGCGAGATAGGTATCAGTCCTCGGTCTGTTTGTGTGTGTGGGAATGGGAGAGCAGGCAGGCAGGAAGGGAGGGAGGGAGTTGGACTACTTACGTTAACCTCAGTGATCGCTATGTCAACAATGCTACCCACAACTATCAAGGCATCAAATGTGTTCCATGCATCAACAAAATAATGCTGCATAGGGGTGGAAAGAACAGAAAAAAAAACAGAAAAAAAAAAGGACAGAACGTAAGACATTTAAAAATGGAAAGAACGGAAATTAAAGGAGAGAGGAGAAAAAATAAGATAAAAACTGTTATATACATGAGAGCTGGAGTTTTAGTTTGAGGAGAGAGGGAAAGAATTGACAAATTAAATGACAAAAAAAACAAAAGAAGGAGCAAAGTCTGAAAGAGATGGACAGCAGAGGAAGAGCAGCGGCGATCGGTCATGCTTGTCCATGAGAGGAAAATGTCAACAACAAGAACAACAGTAAACAACAAATTGCAACAAAATCACAACCAAAAACGCCCCTGTTGCTGCGGTCAAAAAATGAAAGGCGTACAAGGCTGTTGTGATTGGTTAGTGAGTTAGTTTAGTTAGTTAGGGAGTCAAACCTGAGGACATGTCACAGTCTGGTGAAAAAAAAAAAAAGATTTCTCAAGAACCCGGCAACATTTGAGGTATGGAAGAAAGAGAAGCTGGTATCTTTTGAGAACCTCAGAGAGAAAACCCTTGCTTTTTGCAGCTAAACCCTGTCCCTGTTGCTTCTATGTGTTCTTTAGAGAACCCAGGAAGAAGCTCGCTCTTGTTCAGGAACCTTTGTGCGGCTGTGGGGTCCCCCGAGTGGCAGCGGCCATCTTGGATTTAAGGATGGGGGGAGAGGAGAGGGAGAAGGAAGAGGAGGAGGAAGACAAGGAATAGAGAGGGAGATGGAGAGAAAGGAGAGGCCACAACATACACCAGAGCATGGTGCGGGACACAAGATATAGCCACAAAGGAGAGCAGAGTGGCAGGAAAAGAAAAAGAGGAAGAGGGTAGAGAGTTCAGAAGTTAGAATGGAGACAGAGAGAGAGAGAGAGAGAGAGAAAGGGAGAGACAAGGAGAGTGAGAGTGGGCGTCGTACTTACGTTGATCTCACTGAGAATGACGTCTATTATGCTGCCAATTACGATGAGGAAATCAAACACATTCCAGGGATCACTAAAGTACCCCTACACAGGATAAGGTGAGCGGGGGGAGGAGGAGGAGGAGGAGGAGGAGGAGGAGGGGTAAGAAAGGTAGGTTAGAAGGAAAACAACATCTGCTGCCACCTTGCAGCCCTAATAGGTGGTATAAGACTCAATTCAGCCACGCTTGATGAACAAGCAAACGAAAGGACACGCTTTAATTCCAATTTTAATGAACAGAATTAACACATTTCCTTTGCATTACTTGTTCATCAAGTGCAGCTGAATGTTCCCACTTGTTAAGGACGGCGGGTTAGATCGGCGTTATTAAATTCTTCCACCTGCGCCTTGGGGCAATTCTGCATCGCTGTGGCAAGTGATTATACTTAAAGCACACTTTGTTTACTTTCGTTATTGCAGCCAATTCATCATCAGCACTGGTACAAAGTGAGCATTTATTAAAAGCATCTACACAGCTTCAGGCCAAAACAGTATTATTTAGGCTGGTAAAAATAGCTTAGATATCATCTGTACTTTAGCAGCGGAGAGAGCACATCTTATAAAGTTAAAATGAAATTGGGTTTGTATTTGATGCACATGAGTTGGGAAAAAAATCAAAGCTTGCAGTTCCACTTATTGGTATGGATGCTAACTTCCAGTTTAATGGAGAGTGATGTGTGATCTGCTATGTAGCAAAGATACAGTCAAAAGTACATACTTAGAGTGACTGACAGGGATGTAACTTGGGGATTTTGGCCAATAGCCTGGCAGGTGGCCTTTCACGAACATTTCCATACAATCTAAATTAGATCCCATTCAATGATGGCTGGTGAGGATAATTTTCCACTAGCTTACTCTGAAATTTAGGCACCGCCAGCTAGCACGCTAAAGATATTTCCATATCTGCACCAATGCTATGCAACAAGTTCAGATGAAACTGTTAGTATTTCTATAAGGCCTAAAGCTGGTGGGGGAAGTTGAAGCAGGAAAAGTAGAAGGATCACACTGGAGAGTCTGGATGTATGGGATGTGAGCCTTGAAATCAGTTGAAATCATTTTTATATCATGTTTGACACTCACTATACATCCATATAGATTATCTGTATATTTCATATTGAATAACAAAATAAACCCTGAAGGTAAAATTGTATGTACCAACAAATCACACCGAAAGTGTTTTGAGCATCAAACAGGCTTGAACTGCAGTTAAACTGACAGACAGATACAGAGGGAAGCAGAGAGAGGATCAATCACACTAATCCATATTAAGCCTCCTCTGATCCCTCATCAGCAGCTGAAGTATCATCATAACGGCAAAAACTCCTCTAGGCACAACTCATCTGCACCATGGGCATTATGCAAATGTTACAAGGTATCCTCGGAATCTATTTTTAATGGAGCCGTTTCCAGGGGGAATGATAGGAGTGTAAAACCAGCGCTGGCATTAGTATCCAAATGTTGATGTTTAGATTGATTGAATTTATTTGACGATCTCATATTTCTGAATATGAACGGTTCTGCTGACAGCTTAAGAATGTGCTCAGTTATTCAGAACAATACCATGCAATAAAAACACAGAACATTGAGAAACCCGTATGACTGTAGCTGTTCCCAGGGGAAAGCTGACACCTGTTGAGAAAGTGAAAGCATTAGCATGGTGGTTGTCATTGAACCCAATGTCGCTGGAGCCGTTTCCAGGGGGAGTTTAAGGATGTAACATTTCAGAAGTAAAGGCATTAGTTAGCTGCTCCTCTCCGTTTGTGTCGGCTGTTCAAAGGAAGAGTTTATTAAAGTCAAACGTGGCACATCCTCATGTTGCAAACCACTCTGAGTTGATGGATGAAAATGCCAACCTGAATGTCACCTCACTATCAGCACACAGCGAGCTTCACAACAGGACTTATTTGCCAGGAGTCTCCTTTATTTCTGAGTTCAATTTAAAAGGATTATTACTTTGAATAGGTTGAATAGGTTTCCTTTTAGGTTGAATTGGTAGTCCTGTATAGCTCAATAGTTAGAACACCAACACAGTCAGGGTTAGGGGTTTCAGTCCCACTGGCAGTTTGCAATCATTCATGTAAATAGTTATTTTCACAAGTCAATGTTATGGATCTTGGGATACGGGGCTGTAAATAGTTATTTTCACAAGTCAATGTTATGGATCTTTGCTGCAAATTAAAGACCAAATCAGATGCATCGATAACAGGGTGTTTCATTCAAAAGTGAGATATCAACCATTTGAATAAACGGACACCTATTTTACATCATGATTGTTAACACGTAATTATTTTTTAAAACCTATTTTAAAACCCCTGACTCTCAAATACCAATATTTTTGAGGATAGAATCTGTTTATTTCTAACTATTGAGTGATGAACTTCAAGTAAAAAAATAGCACATGGATTGAAATCCTTCACACACATTTGAGGATATTGGGTGTAAAGAACATAACACAGTAATTCATAAACCCAGGGTAGTTTGCATCAATAGTTTATCATTCTGTTACAACGCACTGATTCATTGTTTCATATGAACATGGTGTGTAAAAGTGACACTGATACTGTTGCTAGGTAACCTGGTGGGAGGGTTATCAGTCCAGCTGACATGCAATTCAAAATAATGTCTTAGCGAGCGGTTTGATTTGTCAAGCTCATTTCAATGTATTCATAATTCATAATGTTGCAGGTTTCAATAAATTTCAATAGTTCCAGACCCATCAACGTCTTTTATACACAGTCAGTGAACTGAATTATTGGGGCTGTAAACTGAAATAAGTCTTTATGCTGTTGTTGCTGTTGTCATTGTTTCAATATGATTTACACACAGGTGTGTAAAAAACCGTAATCAAAGCTGGCGGTCTGTTCTTTCACCTTATATTTATCTTTTGTGTAAAACCCATATTACAGCAGAGATACGAGCAAAAAAAGATAACCTAAGCCCCGTATCCCATTACTTTTGCTGCTGATTGTGCACACGGCTTTTTTTCTCTAACAGTACTGTAATAGGGGGATATATTCCCAGCTGTTAGTGTTTGAATAGCTGATGCACCAGGAAGCTCTAAGATCGGACCAATAAACCCACCCGGTTACATAGCAACAGCTGAAACAAGGAAGCAATGAGATTAAAATCCACATAATGCCATGCACTAATCATGTTTGAATACATAATATCTTGATGATCTTCTGGTGGAAATGAGATAGGGATTATGAATACACAATTCAACAACATTGGTAAACAGTTATTCATAATAAATGCGGTTCATTGCCTAGAATTTACTTGTGTATTCTATTCTGTTCTGTTCTGTTCTATTCTATTATATTTATTAGTTGTTTGGAGTGGATTTGAAGGTAATGATTTCAAGTATAGTCTAATCTGGTCTATTCTAATGTAATTGACTGTGCTCTATTCCCGAATAGAGGAGTGGACCTACCCTGGGTCTAAATGCAGTTTGAAGATAATCTATTTGACTCTACTGTACTTCATATTCTATTGTAGTGTGTTTTACTGCAGAGTTGTGAACGTACCCTGGGTTTGAAGGCGATGAGTTTGAGGATCATCTCCACAGTGAAGAGTCCAGTGAAGAGCATGTTGAGGATGTTCATGGCATCATTGAAATTGTGGGTCTGTCCATGATGCTGCAAAGTGAAACACACACACACACACACACACACACATTGTATGTTAGTATGTTATGTTAGTTTGACTTTATATGTGTTAGTCTTAAGCTGTGTGGCGCCTGTGTGAGTGAACCTGCATTTGTATGTGTGGGTGTGTGTGTGTGTGTGTGTGTGTGTGACTTACCTGCATGGCCAGACAGATGGTGTTGAGAAGGATGAGTGTGAACATCAGGTACTCGAAGTAGGTGGAGTTGACCACGTACCACACCTTGTACTGGTAGGGGTTCTTAGGGATGTAGCGGCGCAGCGGCCGCGCCTTCAGAGCGTACTCCACACACTGACGCTGTAGGGCACACACACACACACACACACACACACACACACACACACACACACACATAACAAGTGTGAGCATGCACAAAAGTTCACATTTGCATTTAACTTTTGTCTGGTGATGTGGCTTTCTACCTCGTCATCGGACTATGTCTATCTCCAGGAAAAGCTGTGGTACTGTCTGTTGACAGTCTAAGAAGCCAAGTTCATCCCAGCCAACACTTCCTTCCTCTCTCTGCACTTCCTTGCTCTTGCTGAGACATGGATCATGGTGGAGAACACAGCATCGGGGACTCTGCCCAGCTCCTTCTTAGAGTTTTAGTCGTCTTCCGTCTGAACTACTGCAACTCCCTCCTGGCTGGACTCCTGAAGCACTTCAGCCCCTACAACTCATCCAGAATTCTGCAGCCAGAACGCCTCGTGTTCAGCCTCCCCAAATTCCCCCATGTCAACCCCCCGCCCACCCGGTCTCCACTCCTCTCCCTCCTGCCTCCCGAATGATAGAGTGACCTTCCCACTCCAGGCAGAACAGCAGAGTCACTCCCTTTCTACCATTGTAACCTGAAAACTCATCTCTTCAACACTTCACGCCCCCTCTCCCCTCTGAATTAAATCCTCCTATACCATATCTCTACTATGTCCTCCTCTACATGCTCTTATATGCTCCTGTCTTGAACAAATATATACACATACACAACCAAATACATGTATTGTGATTATGCACACACACTTGCCTGCACACACATTCATACAATATATAAAACATTTGCAATCAACAAGTGTAATAAGGCACTCTAAAAAACAACAACAACAATTCTGTGGTCATAAAAATTAAGAAACACATTCACAAACACATCTTAAAGACACAGACGCATATGGACATTATACACACACACACACACACACATACACACACACACACACACCGTACCTGGTTCTTGTCCAGCTCACAGTTCTTGTACTCTTGCTCTCCTTGCTCCTGGAATGTGACGATGACGAAACCGACGAAGATGTTCATCATGAAGAAGGCGATGATGATGATGTAGATGATGAAGAAGATGGAGATGACGACGCGGTAGTTGTAGATGGGCCCGATGTCCTCGGCGTGGGAGTCAATGGCCCGGTACAGTAAGCTGAGGGAGGGCAGAGAAGGAGAGGGAGACAGAGAGAGGGAGGGGAGGAAGACAGTAAAAAGTTTGATTGAGACAGAAGAAGCGGGGGAGGAAAGGATTGGAGGAAAGAGAGAAAAAAGAAGGAGAAAAAAGGGATGGGAAGAAGCAGAGGCAGAAGAAAGAGAGACAATGGAGGATGGGGAGGGAGAGAGATTAATGGAGAGAGGCAGGAAGGATGGAGGGAGGTAAGGAATAAGGGAGGTGTTACAGAGGGAAAAAAATTGAACTATTGAAAATATATGCTTAAGAGATATTAGTGTGCAAAAGGGGCACTTTTGATTTTGTTGATGTTTCTGCAGGTGCATCTTTCAACTTTTGTGTTTGTGTGTGTGTGTGTGTGTGTGTACATACCCTGGCCAGCCCTCAAAGGTGGACACGGCAAACAGAGCCATCATGCCTTGCAGGACGTCATCGAAGTTGAAGTCGCTGTTCTCCCACTGTCTCTGAGCTCTTTCTGGCTTCCCCACGTCACCGTCCTTATACATGATGTATGAACCCCTGCAATCACACACACACACACACACACACACACACACACACACACGAACACACGCACACACATACACGAATACATAAACATATCAAATGCACAAATGTATTTTACACATAAACACACAGATAACTCTTCCAATAGCTATGCTATATGAGTGCAATTGACAGGAAAATGTCCTAATTAAAATCCTACATGTGGACAATATAAAAAGATAAAGACGTAGATGGAGCGACCTCTTACCTGCACTGTGCCTCAGTCTGTTTAGAGGTGTCTGTACAGTAGAAGAACTTGCCCTGGTGGACAAACATTTACTTTAACATTAGAATTTACAACATATGGGGAGTTTATATGTATGAATTTGAAATAGTTGACTTATATTTAGTAATTGGAAATTCATTTCTCAATATTTCAAAAATAAAGATGATTATATCATCACCATTGTTGCTATTTCGTAAGGCCTTAAGACAGCCATCAGATAGACAACCTCTACCTTCATCTATCCATCATTCATCCATCATTCCATTCGTCTTCCCTCCTGACCATATGCTGCGTTCACATCACATTGGTTTTACTGTAAATATTAGCCTCCTGGTGGCAATTACATGTAGGATGTGGAAATTTTTGGTAGCCTCCGATATCGCCCACTTGGTGACATGAATTGCGGAAGTGTGTCAACACAGGCAGCAGACATGGCAGCGGATCCACCGATGTTGGCAGTCCATATCTGCTGCTGTTTGTTTATGGTTGATTCTAAAGTAACTTGTTAATGACAACACAACACACCAATTGACCTTACGATCCACATCTTAGATGTGGGTGTTCCAACGAGTTAAACAAGTCGTATGAACGAGATGTCATCATGTTCTTCTGCTTCTCTTGATATGATATGAACGCAGCATTAAAGAGCTGCACAGTTCCCATTTCCCTCCATCCATCCATCCCTCCTGTTTACCTTGAACAGTTGTACTCCGATACAGGCGAACATGAACTGTAGCAACGAGGTGACGATGACGATGTTGCCGATGGTCCTTATGGCCACAAACACACACTGCACCACGTGCTGCAGAACGCAATAAAAAAAATAGTTAGTGAGTGTGTGTTTGTGTGTGTGTCTGCATTTTAGGGGTGGGTAAAAATTGTATTCAGTATAAAATTGCAAGACTTTCCCCCAAGACACTGCATTAATATGCAGACACCAAGCATAATCTTTTCCACTTTACAATGCTGTTAAGTCTACATAGTACTGTTCGATCAGATGATGTTTTTGAAGATGAAAGGGGAAAACGGTTCTTCAGAAAGTGCTTGAAAGTCTGAAGGGGTCTTGATTTTAACCACTGAGTACATGTATGTGCAAGCGTGTTTGTATGTGAATTTATATGTGTGTGTGCATCTATGCATGAGTGCGTACGGTATCTGTGCATGAGTCAGAGTGTGTGTGATGTCTGCAGGTGCATGTGTTTTATATGTGTGTGTGTGTGTGTGTGTGTGTGTGTGTACTAACCTTTAGTCCCTTGGCTCTGTTGATGGCTCTCAGCGGTCTGAGCACTCGGAGAACTCGGAGTATCTTCACCACATTAATGGCACTGGACCTGAAACACACACGGATATTAACTACTGACCTATCAATCTGATACAACAAACAGACAGACAAACAAACAAACAAGCATGACATGACAAAGATGACAAAGAAGTTTGATTTTCAACACATCCTCAGGAATAGGACAACACACATTAAGGTACTTTTCAACAGCATATGTGTTTGGTTATTTGCAGATACAAATGACAAAGCATTTAAGAGAGAAGTAAAAAGAAATGCAAACTGTATGCGTGAGACAAAGAAGCAAAAGAAATTAAGATGATCATGGCAAAACTAAAATGGGCGACAGAATCTAAAAAACTCAACGAGGAGAATGGTACAAAAACAACAAAATAAATATCCAAGAAGTAAGGAAAAAATAAAATAACCTTAATTCAGGTGAATGTGAAATAATGTTTCAGATGTGCAATGGCAACAAAAGATTACACGTGTGTTCCTCTTAACACATGTTATGTTGAAAAGTAACGAAACGTGAGGTTTCAAACCACACACACTGGTTAAAAAAATGACAGGTTTTTGACGGAGAATTGGAAGAGGTGCAACACACTCTCAAAGAACACACACACATTTATTTGTCTAAAATCAGGTTAGACGGAAACACTGGGATTTCATTATAGCTTGCTATAATATGCACTTTAAAAATTGCTAGTAACTTAATTACACCATAATTATTTAGTAAACAGCAAAATTGTGTATTTTTGGATTGATGGTAGCACCTCTTCTCAAGGTGTTAGAGTACTGATTATCCCTCCAAATCAGGCTTAGTGCAACGTTACAAGGGACTGTTAGTAGTAGTAGCAGTCTGGGGTCAGTTTTAACAGAGGGAAAAGAGAGCATGGTTTCCCTTCTTTACATGAACTAGTAAATTCATCCCTCTTGTCAACAGCAGATTTTAGTGAATGAACGCATAATGGTACACCACACACAGACAAATACATACAATACATACAGACAAACACACTCGCAAACAAGTACAACACACATAGACAAACACAAAAACGAAAATAGGCATTTACAGGCAAACAGAGCGTTATTCTACTGTAAAAGAGTGTCAGTACAGACTGAAGGCCACAGAGAGTGACCTTTACATCTAAAGGAAGTGACTTAAAAGAAAAGCCTTTTTATACAGTCAAAGGGTGTGAATCAAATGAATACCTTGACATTTTGAATTTGACAGTTATACTGTTGGGGAAAAGCTTATACATTGGTCCTTCGGTTATCTTAAATATACTCTGCTAGTATTTTTTTGCATTCCTAATTGAAATCAATGGGCACCAATAGCTACAAGCTAACAATCAAGCTAGCAGGTAGCTGTACCTTTTTTTTCAATGAGAAATGCTAATGACAGTTATCTGAAGAACAAATACACAGTCGTGTTCCCACAATGTGACAAAGGCATAAGGAGGGAAAAATAAGTGAAATTCAAATGTCGATGTATCCTTTTAAGGGAGTGATTTAAAGGGAGTGACGTTACTCTCCTCCTTTTGTATCAGGGAGAGATTTTGTCACTGTTAAACAGAAGTGATTTTTAAACAGAAAGTAAAGAAAGGACCCATTGTGCAAGTCAAGAAGGACTTTTTACACGGGAAGTTAAAGTTTAAAGGCAGTTAAAGGTAGTACTTAATATACCACGGTCAAATCAGCAGTGAAGATGCTTTCTATTGACGGTACAAACGGAAACCCCCGGTGCTCTGCTTCATGTCTCATCTCGGAACAATTTGAGTGTTTTTCAGTTCAATTTGCCACAAAATCTTGCCGAAAACCTATTTTTAAGTGGACTAGTAAGGGACAAATTGAAAGAGAGAGGAAAGGCCTGTCCTGGCCTGGGGGCTTAATCTCAGTAGAGAGGGAGGGAGGGAGAGAGGGAGAGAGAGAGAGTGAGAGAGAGAGAGAGAGAGAGAGAGAGAGAGAGAGAGAGAGAGAGAGAGAGAGAGAGACAGAGACAGAGACAGATAGATAGATAGATAGATAGATAGATAGATAGATAGATAGATAGATAGATAGATACTTTGTTAATTCTTGGGTGGCAATTGGACTACAAAGCAGCAACAATGGCATGATGGAGTAAGAAATTAAACTGGCCAATAACAAGCAGTTCACAGGGTCTATTGAATGTAGCGCCGATGGTCACTATCACAGTTCATTTGACTGTGATATATTCAAGGAATATCCCACACACTACCTTTAACGGGGAAAACCACTGAATTTTAGCATTCACGTGTCATTCCTATGGCCCAGGAGAGCTAAATTTGCCCAGAGACTAGAGAGCAGAGTTTGCCCCGCCCCCAAATCTATGACATCATACAGATGAACAACTCCACTGACAATCAATTGGATGGGAAAGGTGACTACAGTATGACAGGATAATTTTCTGGGAGAAGATTGCCACGTCTTCTGGTTCAAAAACAATAACGCTACAATTGGAACAAAAAAAAAAAAAGGTAAGCATCCAGTGTGTTCAGGAAGATAAGTCACCCATTCATTGTCAATGGAATGGCACTAAACTACGCCTCTTGATGGCATCAGTCTGGGCTCTCCTGTTTCTCACTTTTAGGGAGACTTGCTTATGTCCACAAATATTAGACTAAACTCTCCAAGGCCATAGGAATACCAAATCAAAAGAGTGACTTTTTTGCACAGTTAAAGTGAGAGTCTGTTAAAGGAGTTATTAATACGGACTAATATGGACTTACGTCGAGTAGTCTAGGCTATTAAGCATCAGAGACAGAGAGTGTAGTATAGCATATTAAACAGCAGAAATATCACAGCATGTCAAGGAGATATTAGCTATTAGAAACAGAGAATTAAAACATATTTAATAAACAGCATAAAGAGAGAGGAATGGGAGTAATGAGGTGTAAAGTTGTTAGAGAAGAGAGAGAAGTGTGAAGCATAGGTCACGTTCCAAACCAAAACTTTCTGCCCACTTAGCCGCTTGACAGCTTGATTTGTGTGTTCTTGCTATTGGAAATGTTTCAAACACTAGTCACCAAGTGGCTGACTGGTCGCTGTTCTCTCTGTCAGCCCTCCAGACCCACTGACCAGCAGATGGCAAGTCATTTAGCCTTCAGTGTCTCAGCTGTGTAACTAAACAACGCCTCTGAGAGCGAATGAACGTTGCTGCTGTAGCTACAGGTTGGTGTGGGCTGGGAATGCTTCCAAATGACGTTGGTAATCTAAATGCACGCTGTCTCAAAACTCACTTTAATTAAAATGCAAAGGCAGTGAGTGACTGCTTCTGAGCTTTGTCAAGCGTCGAGTGGCCAAGAGATCTGCTAAAGATCAGACTATAAAACCATGGTACATACTGTAAAAAACTACTGTACTCACTGTATTCCAGAAGAGATGAGGGACACGCTGACCACCACCAGGTCCAGGATGTTGAAATAGTTTCTACAGAATGAACCTTTATGGAGGAAGGCTCCATAGGCTGTCATCTACAGGGGTCAAAGTTCATATTTAGGAGCCAAAGAAAGAGGTCAAATCACTCACAGTCTTAGTACAGTACAGAGGGAACATTCATGAAGCAACATGTAGAGGGCAGTGATGCTAAGGACATGATGCACTTTAATTTGGCTTTACTTCTAACCCCGAGCAGAGAGACCTGGATTAAATAGTATCTGCATAGTTCCTGGTGTTTATTTTAACCTGCTTTGAGTGCCAGATGAGAGGGGTCTGCCACAAAGGACACATCCCATGAGTACTAGAAAATCATATGAAAATCAATCCAGTGTATTTTTCTGTGATTGACAACTTTTATCTGGCACTATCTCCTGATGCCGTAAAAATTACAGACCAGCAAAATTTGCAGGTCTGTAAGCAGCAGAGCCAAATATTAGCAGCAAAAACTTTAATCTCGCAAACTTCAATCCCCAAGTGTAGAAAATGTTCCATGAGTTTGGGACCAAATAAAACTACAAAGAATGCATACTGTAGCAAACTGTCAAAAAACAGAGATATCACGATAAAATCAACCAGTCTCTCAATTCCTGATAAAGAGATTTTTTAAAGATAGAAGGATCAAGCAGGGCATTAATCCTATGTTGTAAACATTGAATATTACCTTGAGGATGATCTCTATGGTGAAGAGTCCAGTGAAGACGTGGTCTGCATAGCCCAGGATCTGAAACCACAACATAGAGCATCACAATGTTCAAGTTTAGGGATAAAACTACAGTAACAATGCAAGACTTGTCCCATTGGTCACCTTACCCAATACGAGAATTGGTAACAAATTCACCTCTGTGTCTCTGGTAGATAGCTCTGTCCGGTGTGCATGCTAACGCTTTAGCATACAGTATTTTAAGTAATCGTAGGTGATTAGCATTATCCAAAGTATGAAGATAAACCTTTTAGTAATACAAAGTTGGTATATTCTATGGTTTGCAGATTCAGAACCTCTGAAAACAAAATCTCAGTCTTCATCATTAGTGAAGTGCTGTGAGAAGAGAGATATTCTGCCACTGAAAGTAGTTCCAAAGCATTTTTGGAAAATTTTATGTATTTCTTTTACCAATCCCTAAAACAAGCCTAGCAAGTTTAGACGCATGCCATTAAAATTAACTTACCATTTCTAATTTTCTAACTTTTAGGATAATGCTACTTGCCTTTGATTACTTAACACATTGTATGCTAAAGCATTAGCAGGCACACTGAACAGAGCTATCTACCAGAGACACAGAGATGATTTTGGCACTAATCCTGTCATCACACATTGGGTAAGGTGACCAATGGGCCAAACTCCCAAAAAGTCAGCCAAGGCCTTTAAGGTTAAAGCTGAACATAGAGTCGACTATAGCACAGCTCTGGATCTGAAACCACATCGTACAACATGGTGCTGAGGTTTAGGGCTAAGGATAATGAACACAGGCTAGACTTAAAATAGACTTAAAAAACAGACCAGAATGTGAAAAACAGGCTATATTATTTTGTTTCAGACTAAGGTTAATTAAGGTAGACTAGACTAATATAGAGCAGCCTATACCATAGCTAAGGAAAATACAATAGAACAGATCTTTATTAGCCCCCTGGGGGATTTTTCTTGCCAACAAAGAGGCGAAGCAATGTACAAAAACAGACACAGTACACACAGTGCTCATTCATTACATTAATTAGACTACAGTTCATACATTCATTCCGCAAATTACAGCCGTAAACACTAAACAATAAACATACAAACAAAAGGCTGAGGCTGTATCAGCGTGTATAACCAGAGTGCAGAGACATCATAATTACAAACAGCAAATATTTTGGTGATGAGCATTGATTTTAAGGTTGAATATAGACTATAGAATATAGCCTAGAATTTAACAGGTGACATTTCTTACACTTTCAGCTTGGAGCCTTAAAATAATTATGGGTGTAAATTGATTCAATAAGAGTTAATACTAATAACAGTACTTAATATAGAAAGATTCATGTTGCCTTATGAGTACATCATTGCAAATGCTATAGTCTTAATTTGCCAGCCTGGTAAACTAAAAGCTAAATAAATGCAAAAGCCTTAATAGGCGTCTCATATCTTCTTAACATGAAGTTAATCACAGCTATAGTACTCTGGAGTCAATCTCATTAAGTATAACAGGCCAGTCACAATAAGCCTCTTGCTGTCTCTTTCTGCTCCTCTATACGTTACTGTTGGCTCTAATCCATTTAGTACAGAATAAATGCAGAATGGGCAACTAATGATGGATACAATGTTTGTGTGTGTATGTGTGTGTGTGTGTGTGTGTGTGTGTGTGTGTGTGTTACCTGGTTTCTGAAGGAGTCGTTCTTGACCGGGTCTTCTGCTGCCAGACTGATGCTGCTGAGCAGGATGAAGAAGAGGATGAGGTTGGTGAAGATGTTGTGGTTGACGATCTTATGGCACAGCACCCTGAATCTGGAGACAAAGAGGGAGAGAGAGAGCAAGAGAGATGCAGAGAGAATGGCAATGTTTGTGAGTCTTTTTTCATCCCCTCAATTACATGTACAAAAACAAAGGAAACTCCAAAATGTGAGGGACGATGGGAGACAGGAAGAGAGAGGATGGAGAGAAAGAGATGGGAAAAGAGAGAGGGTGATGAAAGAGAAGGCATAGAGGGAGAGAGGAAGATGGAGAGACAGAACTACAATGTCTTACTTATTGGTACAAAAGGACTTCAGTTTCTTACTTGTTGGTGTGGCTGAAGATGAAGAAAGCGCGGGCCTCAGGCATGGGAATAGCCTTCTCCTTCAGCTGAATGTCGGACAGCGGCCGCGGCCTGGGACCCACTGGCATCTCTGGCTCCTCCTCCTCATCCTCTCCTAATGGGAGGGAGGAAGAGGAGAAAAAAGAGGAGAGGAGAGGAGAGGAGAGAGGAGAGGAGAGGAGAGGAGAAGGTGACTTAATGTGTCTTAATGTGTGTTTTACTGCATCATAACTATAGGTGCCTCAGCACAAGGTCACACAAGGGAATGATAGCACCTTATTAACATTTAAATAACAAAATAAATTAAAACACCATCAGTGGTCATCTGTATGCATTTACATATTATCTGGAAGCAAGGGATGAAACATTTTTGTTGGATAAAAAAGTCGAAATAAATGATGTAGCTCAGCCGTATGTAAAAGTCTTGGTTTGTGTAACAACGATGAGTCATTTACACTAATTTCTCACATCCTATGCTGAGATGAATCATTTCATGGGAAGGTATAAATATGCAGCACACTGGGTGAGGTGAGAATTTTTCTTAATTTGCGGTAAAAGGTCACATGGGACCTGCGTACTTGTTGGCAAGGTACAAATTCTCATATTTATCTATTCATTCATCCATTCATACATACACACATCTGGTTTGTGGCTGGGCTGTGTGTTACCTATGTAGTCATTGGCAGGATAAGGATTCTTCTCTTCACTCTCATCTCCACAGTAGTCGTCCATGTTGATCTGCAGAGGGAGAGAGAGAGAGAAATACAATCATCCATCCATTCATTCATTTTTCTGTCAACATACCCACTTACTCGCTTGCTCACTCAAGCACTCACTGAAGTCTGTCACTGCTTTTGTCTGTGCGTGCGTGTGTGTGTGTGTACCTTAGTAGCAGTGTTGGTCTCTCCGTCAGAGGTGATGGACTTCAGCTCTATTTTCTCCTTCTTCTCCTCCTCCAGAGGAGGCTTCTCGTTGTTGTGGCGCTTCTCTGGACTGGCCGTCCTAGGGAAGGAGGGAGGGAAGGAAAACGTCTTTATCCTAAGTGCCTTCCAGCATTGTCAGTGCATGTGTTTTTAGTAAGGGTGGCCCAGTGGGAACGGGACCCCTAACCCTGGCAGTGTTAGTGCCACGCTCCACCACTGGGTTACACAGAATCACATCCAATTTAAAAAAGCTGTGGACTCCAGTCTTTTGAACAGCTAAAATAGAACACCAGAAAGACAAAACAAACAGAGATTGTGTCTTTGGTGATGGGCTGTATTTTAACCACAGACAGTGGGTGTGTTGTTCAAATCGAACAAAGAGGATAGTGGGCAGGCAAATGGTTGTTTTCCATCACAATTTCTCCTTAAATCAATAGCTACCAAGAGGGAGACATTTAATAATTTGTGCCAGTGAGGGGAACGCCATCACCCTTCAGCTGCACTAAAAGCCCAGCGGACAAATTACCTTTGTTGGCAACGAGACACTAAAAGTATCCAATAAAATTGGTTTGGGAGGAAACTCAGTGGGACGTATAATGATAATGCTCAGGCCAGCTCTGTAGAGCAAACCAGGCTCATGTCAGCCTGTCCAAAAAATTGATAATACGTTATAATTGTCAGGCTTTTTGAGTACATTGATTTTTCAGATGGTCAAGGATTCAAGTCTTTCAGTACCCTTGAATACCTCGATGTTATACTGATTCAAGTAAGTAGACTTCATGAAAATCCCATCCAGGACACTGTAAGCTTAAACTCTCCCTTAATGCTGTGGGAATTGGCCAAACGCTCCCTCTCCCTTTCTCTCTCTCCCGCTGTCTTTTCTGTCTCCGTTTTCCTCTCTATATGTCTCTGCCTCATCTTGCTCTCATTTCCCCTGGTTCTCACTGTCTGTCTCTTTCTCTTTCTGCATTACCTGGCCAGTTTCTTCCTCTCCTTCTCCTCCTCCTCCTCTTTCTGGGCAGAGGTCAGGCTCTCTGCATCGGCCAGGTTGTCAACGGCGATGGCCAAGAAGACATTCAGTAGGATGTCTGGTCAGGGAGGGCGGGGTTAAGGAGTGACCAATCAGGTTGGAGCAGCATATTTGTGGTTGGCTTGAAAAAATTCTGGGTGGTGTAAGTGATTAATTAGTGATCTTTATTCATCATCATTCATGAGAACACATTCTCTGTCAACTCGCCTGGTTAAATAAGGGTTGGAAATCAAATCCAAATTAATTCAAATTACAATCAATCACATTCTCATTCACTTGATCGGATCAAATTGATCAAACCAGAAAACAAATGCTTCTGTCAATCTTCAATTTGTCTCGGATTTGTCATGTGTCGATTTTTCAGTGCTTGTCACCGTTCATCGCCCCTCCCCTCCCCTTCAGATCCATAACACCCAGTGTGTTCTGCAGCTGTCCCAGTTCGCCCTCAGCTGTGGCAGGATACAGTTTCCGCAGATGAAGAGGATGATGAAGTAGATGCAGACCAGCATGCCGGGGAAGGACGGTCCACCGTACGCCATGATGCCATCATACATCACAGAGTTCCAGTCCTCTCCTGTTAGGATCTGTAGAGATAGGTAACCCAGAATCAATACATTAATAATCAATATGTGTGTTTAATGATCATATCCAGACCACAGTGCTGCCATTAACCCGTCAGAATCTACAGATATACTCAAAAAAATGGCCATCTTAAGAAGTCATTTATTAGTCACATATTCAGTCTTAAAATCTTTTTTTTCTTAGAAAAAGTGAAAACTTCTGCCAGTGGGGTGAGATAATTCTACTGTTACCAATGTATTTTCACTTTTTCCAGGATTTTTCTAAAAAGGTGTCACCTTCAATCAAAGTTGAGTTCATCAACAAGTTGATATTCATTGGAAACAAGTCACATTATCTCACCCCATTGGCAGATCTTTCTTTTGCTTATTTTTGGAAAAATAAGATTTTAAGACTCAATACTAGATTAAATGACTTAGTAAGATAGAGATTTTTTGCTCTGTACAAGTAGAGGAAGAGAAGAGACAGATTGTAATTTCATGGACACAGATTGAACTGCCAGAAACAAAAAATGGAATATAGACATAGATGAAAAAGAAAACACAGCTACAGAACAACACAAACTTTTATCATTACCTGGAACACAGTGAGTAGAGACTGGGGAAAGTTGTCGAAGGTACTGCGTCGTGTCTCGTCGAAGTTGAACTTTCCCCCAAAGAGCTGCATGCCGAGCAGGGAGAAGATGATGATGAAGAGGAAGAGCAGGAGCAACAGGGAAGCGATGGAGCGGACGGAGTTGAGCAGGGAGGCCACCAGGTTGGACAGGGAGTTCCAGTATCTAGGGGAGAGGCATCAAGTTAAGACTGAACTACAATACCCATATTGCAATGGGGTTCTCCTCTCACACACACACACACACAACCATGTTAGAACAGGATTTGCTGAGATGGACAGAGAATTAATGTTCATTGTACAATAAGAATGCAACGTTCAAGTTTTATTTTCCAGACTACTTCTATTGATTGCCTCTTGGACTTTTCATAACAGTCGTTTTCTATTGACTTTTTTGCCCTCACACGGGAGCTAAGCGTGTACGAGACCCTGATGTTAAAAGTCCTGTTGTACACGACATTTTCTGTTGATGCTGGTTTCCTGATCGCGTCCCATGATGACTTTGATAACGACTTTGTTACTTTTATATAGGAGGTAACCATGCACAACAAGAACCTGATGTTAAAAGTTCTGTTGTACACCTTTCCTATTGACTTTCTATTGACTTTGACGGCCCGAGAGAGAGCGCGCGTCCCGGGGACATTTGATAACACAATGGTTCCTATTGACTTTCATTGCCCAGTAGTGCTGCACAGAACACAAGTGTACTGTAGCGCACTGTGTAGTAGGTGACTTTCAACAGTGTGTGTGGGGTGGGGGGGGTATGAGAGTTTATGAGTGTGTGTATATAAGTCTTCCTGTGTGTATGTGTGTGTGTACGTTTTTATGTATCTGCTCTAGTGAGTAGAGTTAACGCCCCTGAGGAAGGACAGAGGGATGCACACTCCCTCTGAGCAGCACTCTGTTGTGTTACCTGGTGATTTTGAAGATTCGCAGCAAGCGTACGCAGCGCAACACCGAGATACCGAGCGGAGACATGATCTTGGTCTCCACCAGAATGGTCTCCAGGATTCCTCCACACACCACGAAGCTGTCGAAGCGGTTAAAGAGCGACACAAAGTACGCCTGAGGGGGAGACGAGAGAAGTTCAGTTAACGGGTAGCAAGCAGAAGAGAACAGAGACAGAAGATTAGAATTCACACAAACTTTTTTGCAGTATGAATTTTGAGAAATGCATCATTAAAATATGCAAATAAAGTGACATCTTGTTCAGAAAAATTGTGACTTTAGATAGCAGAAGCTTGAATTTTTCTTGGTTGACGAAGTGAGTGAGTTATTTGTGTTTTAATGTGTTAAAAACCCCATGGTTGTTGTTGAACTGTGAACTTAGCCTCCTACCTGTAGGCCCAGACTGTACATCTTCAACAGCATCTCACCGGTAAAGAGAGCCAGTAACACCTTGTTGGCTATGTCTGGAGATGGAGGGAAGGAAGGAGGGAAGGAAGGAGGGAGGGAGGAAAGTGGAAGAGGTTGGAAGAAGGGAGGAAGGAGAAAAGGACGCAGGGAGAAAGACAGAAGATGCAAAAAGGTGAATCTTTTTGCTCTGATCAGAGAGAAAAGAGGTGTTCATGTAGGTGTATGGGTGCATGTTTGTGTGTGTGTGTGTGTGTATGCGCACGTGTGTGTGGGTGTGTGTTTGTACCTTGTACGTCGGTTAACCAGAGCGGCTGCTGGTGATGCTCGGAGGCGATGGTCAGAGTGTTGAGGAAAACCAGGAAGATGACCAGCCAATAGAAAACCTGCGATTTGACCGCCGCCCGGCACTTCCTCCTACACAACCTGTTCCACCTCCGAGAGTACCGACTGAGGAGAGAGAGAGAGAGAGAGAGAGAGGTAGGGAAGGAGGGCGAGGCGGAGAAAGACAGGAGAGAGAAGAGGTGGGGAAAAGAGAGCGGTAATGACAGGAAAAAGAAAGACAGAGGGAGAGCGAGGGGGCGAGGGAGGAGAAATGAGAAAAGAACAGAAAGAGTGATCAAAAGAGGAAGCGGGGGGACGGAGCGAAAAGACGAACAGAGGGGGAGAGAGAAGAAGAAAGAGTCAATTAGTTTGTCTACGGCGTAGTGATGACATCACCCCTCAGCCCGTGGTTGTCTGTTGTTTGAGAGGAGCGCTGTGGAACAGAGTTAGTCATCCTCAAAGACGTTTCACACCAAGGCAATGCCAACACGAAGAGCTTTGTTCCAGAACGAGATAGCCACCATTTGGAAAAAAAAAGAAAAAAAAAAGGTACACCTACTCTTACAAGATGATTGAAAGCACAAATTTAAAGTGAAATATGGTGCGTTTTGATTCAGACTTCAAGGGAAATTCATGCTTCAAAAGAAGAAGTGGTTCATTTGGGGGCGGAAAGAATGTTTTTTTTTTCTTTTTAGACAATTCAATATGTTATTCTGTGATGTACTGCGCACAAACTCTTTTTATACCTTTCATGGCCTCCACCAATGAAAATAACAGCCGCTGTTTTTAGTAATTGGCGACTTCACACCTCCCAGTCACATCTATGTGAACCAGTCCATTAAACTGTGGAGGAAGGGTCATCGTACTATTTTTTGAAATACGCCCATTTCCAAGTGATTAAACAACTGTGTGATTTCATTATTCGCCACTCTTCAATTCATCCCACTGAGAGAAAACAAACCAAACCGTTAAAGGCAGCAAACCGTGTTTTTGTTGCTCTAATCACTGACGGAGCAGCGAAGCATGAATCTCGCTTCAGACTGTCTTTTGTATTTGTCACCCAGGCCACTTTGAGGGAGGAATCCAACTAACCAATACACTGACGCAATTCTTTACCTACACATCCAGAACATCCAGATTTAACACATCCTTATTACTACTGCAGTATTAGCAAAACTTAACTAGGCAACATGGTAACTTGTAATTGGAAATTGCAAGAATTTGTTCCTAAATAACCTTCAAATGTTAACTGGAAAATGATGAGATAATAACATGTTAATATGATAATGAACTACTTAAAATAGGGAAATACATAAAGTTTAGATAAAAAAAGCAAAGATTTAGATCCTTCCAAGACGACCACAGTGTCACGGTAACCTAAATCTGGAAACAAATTTACTTAACAAATGTACTTTATCAGACTAATCACTTTGACTTATAGCGTGACTGAATGGACCCACACCCACACTCTTTTTCTAGCCTGGTTGTTATATATTTAGCCGTTATTTGCACACAGCTAAGTCTCCGCTGGACCTCCATGATGGCACCAGACGTGGCTGCGAGGAGATTTGTGACGCAATTGAAAGAGATCAACACAACGCTCCAGGATGTATTCTTTCTGCCCGTTCAGCGTTCATGTCTCGCCAGTCTTCTGTTTGTGTGTGTGAGTTGATTGGAGTCAGTTTTGGCACACAGTGGCTTCTGCCATGATGCACACACACATTACATGTTACATGGGACACAACTCACAACACAACACAGTGGACACACATCCTTGCTGTCATTTTTAACACTTGTGTGATTGTAATTTGGAACAACACCTTGTGTGACTTTTCACAACACAGTGTGTTCATAGAAGCATGTATGAACGCATGTGTTCAAAAGCAACACAAGATGTTTTTGTTCCTACAAAGAACAACACACAGAAATGTGTTGAAAATGACCAAATCTTTGTAAGGACCAGCGCTCTCTGTGTCTCCCCCTCTCTCTCTCTCTCTCTCTCTCACACACACACACACACACACACATCCAAAGACCAAACAAATTCCACAGCAATAGAGACATCAGAGCGAGTGAGATAACAGACTATGGTAAACAACATGTACTAACCTGAACTTGGATTTGGAGATCCTATTTCTGGAACACAGAAAACAGAATGGATTATACACACACACATAACACGCGCACACACACACACACACACACGCACACACACACACACAGGTACACAACATGAAAGGGGTGATTTGAGAGGGGTAAAGGGGGGATGGGGTCTCTCGTTAGCACAAATACTTAAATGAATACACAGATGTTTTAGCAAATAAGCTCTTTGATCAACTTCTTGTGTGCGTCGATCATTAGGAGTTCGGTGGCGCTTTAAGATGCAACTAGCTTGTAACATCCAGTGAACATGTTAGCATCAAACATCAGTTCAACCGCCACCATCCTTCTCATTGCACAACTGTAAGTTGATCAAAGAACATATTTGCCAAAAAGAAAATCTGTGTATTCATTTACATCCCCTTGGTATCAATAGATTTAGGAGTAGAATATTACATTATTTCCACCCCTTTTCTTTTGAACAAATCACCCCCTGCAAACATGTATACAGTGGCATCCAGTCAAAAGAAACAACGCTTTGAGTTTAGATTTCTTCCAATCAACCCTAGTCTGAAAAAACTCAATTTCTTTTGGAGGAATGTGTGTTGATTGTCCACCACTGTAACAGTAAAAGGTACATACATAAAGAACTGAGGACAAGAGATCATGGAAGACATTGTCTCTGGATAAAGGAGAAGAGAAGAGAGGCAAAGAAATGAGCAGAGAAACTGAAGGAAAGTAAAAAGAAGAGTGAAGAGGACAGAATAGAATAGAATAGAATAGAATATCCCCATGTTGGAAATTTGCATCCACGACCAGATTAAATTATTTTATTGTGGGCTGAATCTATGACTTACAGTGTGAGCAGAGGTCACACACTCAGTCACACACTCCTATGCTAACAGCAGGGTGAGAAGTTACCACCCACCACATGCTGGTAAACTTCGGCTGAGGCTGGAGAGACTTTCTACTCAACTAGCCAATGGTTTACATGATGAAACCAAACTTTAAAACAGCAAAAGTGGCTGGTTAAATTCAAGTTAGTGTCTTGCCGTGTCTCCAAGGCTCTTTTTATGGCAAAACAGCCCAGAATCTTAATTTGTTTTCATGTAAGTAGGTAATTCGAGTATTGTTTGTACAATAATTTTGAATGGTTGCAAAAAAAATCAAAAGAGAAAAACAATGAAGAAGCTTTGAGGGAGTTGTTGCGACAGGCGCTACGATGCACTGATTTTGTCCGTGAAAGCAGATGGATTGACTGACTGTCCGGCCGAAGGAATAAAATGACTCACTGACTGACCGAATGAAAGAATAAAATGACTGACTGGCCGGATATGGAGGCTGACAGTAGACACGTCTCTCCTCTCCGTGTCCATCTAGATTATGAGATCAGGGAGCGCCGTAGTAGCTCCTACCCCGCGGTCCGTCTCCATAGCGATGAGGAGAAGAACTGACAAACGCGGAAAGTCTGACTCGTCCTTCTCCCGTTATCTCCATACTAGTGTGAGGAAATTCCCCAAGCCGAACTTCAGAAGAATCAGGGCTCATAGGGCCTGTTTGTAGTCCTGTTGAGCACCAGTCAGTTTAAGAATATATTATTCTTATGGTCATGGAGACTCAATTAAGCAAGACTCAAACTTTCAACGTTGCTCCATAGACAATTAATGGGAGATGGATTCTGTGGACCCGCATTTCGTTTGAATTTTGATATTGAAATGAGCTTTATTCTATAACAGTATTAAAAGTTATGAATGAGAAAAGTACATCCTCTGCCCCAACAAGAGGATTGTTGGTGGAGAGGTGGACAGTATTGCATTTAATAGCATTTGCAGGTAGAATTTTAGTCAATATGAAATCTAAACCTTAGCCATGCTACAACATTTTGGAGCTAATTAGGCATTCAATCTGAGGTTTATGGCAGTTCCTAAAGTCCCAAAAATGACGTGTCATTAGTGTTGAGTTGTTTCGTCTGAAGAGGGGACAAATAAACACAAACAACAAAACAAAAACAAAGTAACAGATGGACACAGAGAAAACAGAAAAACAACAGTGTGCCATCCAAGTGTGTCTCCTGGCTTTACTATTGCTCATCTCTCTCATTTCTCTGATTCAACTCGATTCCATCTTGCATTTGTCTGTTTTATGTGCTTCTTCTCTGTTCTATTCTATTCTTTGTAGTTCCAGCCATGTTATGTACAACAATGTGAATGACTTGGCATGCGCATGTCCAAGTGTGTGTGTTTGTGTGTGCTTATGAATGTGTGTGTGTGTGTGTGTTGTGAATAACAGAAGCTGAAGTGGGCTCGGTGGGCGGGGTCACGGCTCCTGCGTGGCCTTGCGTTTAAGAAAGAAAGCGATGCACTCGTTTGAATAATGTAGAGAATGAAAGGAGAGGGGAGAGGGAGAGCGAGTGAGTCAGCTGTTCGTCAGCTCCCAGAGGGGAGGAGGAAAGCACTTCACCAGCAAACACAGGAGAGAGAGAGAGAGAGGAAGAGGAGAGAGGGAGGGAGGGAGCAGAAGAGGAAGAGGAAGAGGAAGAGGAAATAAAGCTGGGTTATTATTAGATGACATATAGCCGTGATAGATGTCCCACTTTTCTACTGTATGTGAGGTCCTTGCGAGGTTCCAAATGATGATCGGGTTGCCCTTGTACCACGTGAGTCAATATGCGCCTTGGCCTCGTGCTGTGCCCCTTCGCTCTTGCTTCTTTCTCTATTCATGTACTTATGTAATGTTCTCTGCAAAGTGCTTTGTGACTGACCTCTTCTGTAGCGAGCGCTTTGCAGATAAAACCTACATGACACCAAGAAATCTGCTTTTGCGTGTCCTGTGCTTTTCCTGATGTTTGTTTGTGTTCTGTTCTGTGGCTGATTGTTGATCAGTTAGATCGAGTTAGGCTCTCTCCCTGTAAAGTCCTTTGAGGCATGCTTGTGATAAAGGGCTATATAAATAAACAAAATAAAACAAACAAACTTGAGATATCGTTGATGTCAGGGGAAAACATTTTGGTGATTTTCATGTTTTAACTTCACTTGAAGGATTACATGGTTCTCTCTGGGTTGAGAAAATTCTATGACCCTTGGGTTCATGAAACCCTTTCAAAACCCCATTGGATAAAAACAAAAAACAAAAAAAAACATGGTGGTCAAGCTAAAAACAAGGCTGCTTTTCTTAGTTCCTGAAAAGTTTACATGTTGGAGGTTTTGTGCACACATAATGTATTAACTGAATAAAGTAATTGTGATTTTGATACTGATTGCACTACTGCTGAACTGTTGATTAGAGCCCAAATGGACCTGATTGGAGGATTTAAATATTGTCATTTTTTTCAGCAACCCAAGTTTTCTACTCCAATATGCCTGTTTAGTCCAAAAAGAATAGGTGTAGTGGCTGCTGCAGTCGTAATACAGGATAGATGCAGGATGAAGGACTTCTACCATGGCTACCACTGTGGCGCTAATGTACATCCTTGGGATTGATAGAGGATGATGGAGAGAGCTGAAGAAGAGAGGGAGGAGAGAGGAGGGGTGAGAGAGGGGTGGAGCACTTACGCTAGCCGGGTACAGCAGGTCTCGCCCTCCACGTCTCCCCCGGGGGCGTTGTCTGTGTTCACCGATTCATTCTCACTGGCTGGCATACTCACTGAGAGACAGAGAGAGAGAGAGAGAGAGAGAGAGAGAGAGAGAGAGAGAGAGAGAGAGTTGGAACAACAGAGGAGGAGAGAGCGAAAGAGAAAAAGAAAGAGAGATGAATTAACATGATAGGGGGATGGGTAGTACATCCTCCCTCATATTATTCTTCCACTGTTTATTTACTGTAATCCTTTCTCTCGGTCCAAACCCCAAGAATTTACAAGCCCACTGACAGATGCTGTTTTCCAGCCACATTCTGCTTTATAGCCGTACAGTAACACATACTGTATACACCTGGGAGCTGCCCAGTACAACCACAGTCTTGTATTGGCGGCTACTGAGCAGCTCCACTGGACACTGGGTCACACAGAGTTCAAAATCTGTTTTTATTTCTTCTCTATAGATCAAGTCTGTGCCAAAATCCACATGGCTGCTTCCCTGTTGGTGTTAAAATGGCTTCCTTTCTACAAGTTTGTCAACTTTTTCAGCCTTAGACAAATATTGAGTAAATGAGTCTTGCCCCGGGATCCAAACTCATTAAATACTGTTGTCATGTAGGGATCCACCAGTCAGCATCGTGGCCCATTTCTGATCCAAACCCACCAATTAAGAAGCACTGCTTCCCAAATACCCTTGAGTCGATAAAACACTTCTCACATTTTGTACTGAATGCCTAAACTAATTACGCACAAAGTTTCCATCCCAGCTAAATTGACTGGCTCGGGATGCTGGGACAAAACCTCTGAAACAGCTATGGGGATGGATTTTGACTTTTAAGCTGAGGGACGGCTTAACTCGGGGTGAATAAAATCTCAACAAAATCCTCTTGTGATTTTATAGCCCAAGGAGATTGAGAGAAAAAAATATGTTGTAGAATCTCGTCTTTGGTCTTCAAAAGTTGCGTGGGATGTTGGAGCTTAATTGCAGCCAAGTCTTTAACAAAACCTTGTAATGCTTTTTATTCAATCCTCTAAACTCTAATCAAGCTGTGAGAGCTTTGGCAGGATTTATGCTGCAGCAAACATCCAAAATTTCACTCCCTATTCCAAAGATCTTTTCTTGGATGTCTGAACAGGTAGAAACTACGCAGAGTCCAATTTGTTTTAGGAAGCTATGAGGAGATCAGAAATGTGTCATAATATCCTTGTTTGAAGACAAGAAGTGAAGAAGAGAAAGAAGGATGGATGGAAGGAAGAGGAAGGGAAGGAGGGAGCGATGGAGGCGAGGATGAATTGAGGGAAGAGGGAGGGACATGGGGAAGAAGAGGGAGAGGGAATGAATGATGGAGAGAAGGAGGGATGGAGGGAAGGGGGGTAGAGAGAAGGGGAGGAAGAAGGAAAGGAGTAATATGGATGGGAAGGGAGAGAGCAAAAGAGAGAGGGATGGAGAATGGACAGAGTGAAATAGGGAGGGAGGAAAAAAAGTCATGTGGGAGAACAGACTGGAAAAAAAACAGCAAGAACGGGACGGAGCTGGATTGAGGGAGTGATGTAAGCACTGAGGAGAGAGAGAGAGAGAGAAAGAGAGAGAGAGAGAGAGGGAGAGGGAGAGATGGGGAGATGGTTGGTTGAGAGGCTGATATGAAGTGATACATGGCTTCTTATTGCTTCTGTCAGTCTGTGTCTGCCTGCGGGAATGAGATGCGCTCTCCTCACTGTCACCTCAAACACTTATTGTAAAGCCCTCTGGGTGGCAGAGCCAGATACTGGATATAATTCTGAATGCCTCTAGCGCTAAAATAAGATATCCACCATTAAAAAAAGGAACACCTATTCTTACAAAATCATTGCTAGCATGAAGGCACAGAACATGATGAGCATTTAAGATATGAGTCATCTTAAAATACAAAATAGTCATAATTTTGACTCCAAAATAATCTATTTTTGACTTTTTTGTGTGGTTATGCTGGTTGCTCAGCGCTCTATTTTATCAGCTCCGGTAACACAATTCAGACATGCATAAGAAATCACTTTCCAGACACATTCTGCAACCCCTCATTTAGCCCTCCTATATTCCTACCTTCATATTTAATGGTTTTGCACGTTTCTTTAATTACTAATACAGATTCACTAATGCTACAGGACATCACTTCAGAGAAAAGAGGGGGGGAACCATCTAAATAATAACAAATAATGAACAGAGGCAGGTTCATTTGTCTTCATGGAATCCACAAGACAGTCCCAAATGAACCAAAAACAATATTTTATCAGAAAAAAATAATATAACATACACAAATATAATTCACATTCTAACATATATAAAACTAACACAACTTGTAGTGAACATGCACTGTAGCCTAAGCACATGGAGTTTTGAACCAGCCTCAGAAGACATATGCCTTTATATAAAGATGACTAAATAATGCTGAGCCAATCAAACTGCAAGATGAACGGGGAACAGGCCAAAGCCATGCAGTGTTGAGTCTCCTCAGCATGCAGTAGGTCATCCCAAACTAAAGGGGGCAGCAGTCATCCAGCCATGCGTCATTCCCAGCCCCAGAGTGTAAACATATAAACCAGAAAAAAATGGCAAGACTTGAAATGAAAAGCATATGCCCCTGAATGGCAATATGCAAATATGTGTGAAATATGTTTGTTCATGTATACCCCCTCCTCAAGTTAAATTAATGCAGAACAATAAATCTGCGATGCTGATATCATTGACATCTGCTAAGCCTGACCTAAACATGTCAATACCACTTGAGTTGACACGGAACACCATAGAAACACCACTGATTATTACTGACTTTCACTATTGAAATACTTTACTTTTTCCTACTTACCCATTCCTCAAACTATTAAAACCAATGCTGCAAAATATATATGACAATCAAATATGTTTGATATCTTTAGAATCTGTCGAGCCTGGTACTTGGGATTCTCATTTCCAGTGATTCATGGTTACAATCCATACATGGCATATTATCACACTTTTATGATAAAATAATGCTTATGACACATATTGACTGCGTCTAGTTCCCATCTACACCAGGGGCCACATTACAGATTAAACCCTCAAAAGTCAACCATAGGGAAAATCACATTTTGCCATTACAGAAGCAAGTAAATGTAACCCAACTGCAGTCAAAATGCAAGATTTAATGACCTAATGGTTGTTTACCTGAAAAATCATAATTTAATAGAATTTCGTTGGATTTAATTGATACACGTGTTATAACATTTAAATCTGTTTTTATATGATTTGGTGCCTTGTTAAGTGCTATTTTTAAACCCCATCTGCAAACCAAATGTATCTTACTGGACAATAAAGATTTGAATAGACTTATATTTTACATTTCAGGCATTTAGCGATTATCCAAAGAAAGCTACAATGAAAGAGCAGCTACTATAGGAGTCCAGTGTCCAGTGTGAGTACACTTTGGCAGGACACATGGCTGTTGATGGACGGACTGGCTGTTACAGAGATCAAACCTGAGACCTTTCTGTTACGGGACGGTCTCTCTCAGCGTCAGGCCACCCTGCCCTGTGCTGTATATGCCCCACCTTGACACGTGCCACCTGCTGCTAGGCTACTTAGCTAAAAGCACTCAGAGCCCTGCGGTCCCTCCCGAGGCTGAAGCCTTTTAAATATATAACCAGCCTGGTGCCTTCTCCTCACTGGAGCTCTGAACTAGTTTAATACCTATTGTTAGAGTAAACCCCAAAGACCTGAGACACAGAGAGAAGGAGGGAGACGAAGAGAAGAGGAGTGAGGAGGAGGAAGGGAACGAGAAAGAGAGGGAAGGGTCATCATAGGAGGGATTTAACAATTTCTCCCAATGTCAGACGCACTCTAAGGTAAATAACTTGTGAGGCTGAGTTAAAATATTAAATACAGACATTGAAAATAACTAATTGAAACCTTAATGTAACAATGGCAGTAAAACAACTCAGAGAGATGTGTGTGTGTGTGTGTGTGTGTGTGTGCTAGTGTACAGATCCATAAGCATACGAAACTGAATTGTTTTGTCTGTGTGTGTGCCCATACAGGCCTGCCAAATAAGGAACTTCATATATTTACTAAATACCATGCGATCATGTCCAGCAGCCAAGTCCAGACAATTCAAGCAGCTGCAGGACTTTCAGAAACCACAACCCAAAATGACCCAAAATGACCCAAAAGTCTGCAAAAGTCAAAAAAATACTGGTTCCATCCAATCCTTGTGTTAATATTCGGAACATGAGGTTTCTCATGCAGTTCTGTCATGATTCTGAATATTAATATGATAATGTGACATTCTGAATTTTAGTCTCTTATTTTTCTTCACCAGGCTTTTGTCACATTGTGTGGACAAAACCTACCCGAACAGCTTGATAGCATGTTAGCACACATGCTAGCTGCAAGCTAACAAGCTAGGTTACAGCTAATGCTATTTTTGAAACACACAGTTTTTCAGTTAACATTAGTACCAATTGCCTAAAGTTTTTACACAAAAACATGGCAAAGGCCTGGTGAAAACGAATGGAAGGCTAAAATTCAGAATTTCAAGCTATCACTTTATTATTTTTTTCTTATCGGAGCTAGCGTGACTATAGCTACAGGTACAGTGCAGAGGAATTTAGGGCAAGGAATCAAGACCTGGAGGAACAACAAGAGAGGACCGTGACATCACTAATACTACAAATGTTTTCGAGGTCATTAGTTATGTACAGTAGCTGTAAATAAAGTTGTTTTCTGTGATGAAATTGTCCTCTCCTCGTTCCAGTTCAGATGTGTCAGGCAGGTTGGGACCCTTTCCTTTCCTAGGAACCCAGGAGGGAGACCAGCGGCTGCATCTCAAAACACCAATGCTGTGTCCTCTCCTTGTCTCCTTATTCCTCATTCTTGCTCTACTTTCTTTCTTATATAGCATTACAGAGGTTTGGGCCATGATACATTGTCAAAATTTTAAGGCAATGGAGAAATGCAATATTGCCAGCAGCAGGGATAAAAATTGGCAATTAAGAGAAAATCAATGTGGATTATGTAATGGAGCATTAAATATTAAATATTTTTATATTTTATAATTTTAACATGTAACATGGCCTTGAAATTTGTTTTACTCCATAGTAAGAAAAGGGGACAAGGAAGACAAAGAGAAGAAACTACTTTACAGTGTTGGGACACAGCCACTGTCCCCTTTAGCCTTGAAGCTCTGGAGGAGAGAGAGAGAGATGCTTACTCCAATGCAGGGGGAGAGGAAGAGGAGGAGGAGGAGGAGGAGAAGGAGAGGAGAGGAGAGGAGAGGAGAGGAGAGGAGAGGAAATAAGTGGGGATGAGAGTATAGAGCTGAAAGGTTGGGTTCTGGAAGTTAATTTCCCATTCATTTTTCCCATAAGGCATTTGATTATTAGCCATTACAGTATAAGGCAGATTGCAGATAGTGAAACAACAATATGTGTTCCTGTAGAGTTCAACTTCGGTGTTAAGAAATCATGTTTATTTCCTGAGTTCCTTGTGAAATACTACACTACCCACAAGCTTTAGTGGGTTCCCACCAATCTGAAAGGTTGCTGTTACTATAGAAACGTTACTGTTAGCAACCTGCATTGGTGATTGACGCTCCACCATGCTTTTACTATTAGACATGATGTCTTTTTTAGGGATGAAGAGAAGCATGTGCAGAGGGGTAAAAGTCATTACAAATCAGTAATCACATATTATATTATTATATTATTTAGTATCACTGTTGAAAATTACGTAAAGGGAATCGATGACATCGTGCACAATGCTGTATGGGATGAGTAGATAATTCCCTCTAAAAAAAATGTATGTACAGTCTTGTACTCTTGCCTTTTTGTTTTTTCATTTTTCATATAGATTTTTCGCTGAATCTATCATAAGTTCATGATTCAGTTCAAAGCTCAAAGCACTTTATATTGGAATTTGCTGAAATGTCTATGGAGAAAATGAATAGGAAATTTACCAGGGCCACTGAAAAAGGGGAGCGAACACATTTCAGCTCTATGGGGTTAGAGAGAGGAGAGGAGAGGAGAGGAGAGGAGGAGTATAGGGGAAGAGAGGGTGCAATCCGCTTGCATGTCCAGAATCACGTGTCCAGTAAATCTTTATCTAGTGTTGAGCCATGCAGACAGACGCACACGCCTTACGAAGGAAAGCCGCGTTTTTCTTCACGGCTCCACGCAGAGACTGAAAACGACGGCTCCTACCTGGGGATAGAGAGCACTGCTCAGCAAGACGCACACACACACACGCATACGGATACACACAGGTATGTGTGCACTTCCACCAGCACACATACAGGAATGCACGCATACTGTAAACGCAAATACACACAAACATTTGCATTCATACTCTCTCTGATGCACATACAAAGGAACATGATTGCTTCTGCAAAAAATACATTCCCTCTTTACATTCACAATTCATTTCATATTCCCGGCTTTTTCCTTTCAATTTATAATTGTACCATTTAATCTCTCAATCGCGCTCTCTCTCTCTCTCTTTCTTTCTCTCCCACACTATCCCGCCCCTAGTTGAGCAAGAACCTACTCATTCTCAGAGGCAAAGAAATTACTTTACAGGACAAAACAGAGATAGAGAGAAATAGAGAGAGGGAGAGAGAGAGAAAGAAAGGGGGGAGAGAGAGGATTCATATTCCAGAAAGACGTGGTTCATCTGAGGAAGAAGAACACTCATGACTTTTCTCAAGGCAGTTTGATGTGTTGTTTTCATTATGCGCTGTGCAATACATTTTTCTGTCTTACTCGCCTCCCTCCTGGCACAACACAGCAGCTATTGTTTGCGATGATTGGCCACTTCACACCTCCCTTTCACACCATTTACATCAACGTGAGCCTGTCCATTCATCCGCATGGAGGAAGGGTCATTCTATTTTGGAATTTTGCTTATTTGCCTAACACATATTGTAGAGTACTAGCATTCTTTCAAGATTTTTTTTTGTAACTGAAGTCGAAAACTGTGTGGATGTGGAGTAATAAGAAGCATGATGTCTATCAAACCTCAAGTACACACATATACAAACAAATAATGAGACACACACCTACACACACACACACACATAAACATAAAAATACAATTATCCACGCTAAATTAACCAATTTCCCCATAAAAGCGATCATAAAAGTTTCTTCTAAATAGCCAATAAAAACTGTGACAAATGAGACAAAGCTAGATGAGTCCCAACATAGTCAAAAGCGCACGCAGACACAAACACAAACACAAACACACACGCGCGCGCACACGCACACACAAAACACCCATCACAAGTGGGGTTTGCATTCTTGTTGGGAAATATGGGCCATGAACATGCACACATAACAAAAATAGACAAATATAAACATACAAATACAAATACACAGGGAAACACATGAAATCAGAGACACACACACACACACACACACACACACACACAACACAGAGCCAGAGACACAGACATACCGTCCTGAGAGTCAGCAGAGTGACTGAACCAGGCCAGCTTACTGGTCTTCTTAC